>NC_054499.1:16805631-17073131 GCF_017639515.1 Carcharodon carcharias
TACCCCCTCAATGGGGAACCTGTACAGGCTGGTCTGATTAGAGAGGGTCAGAGATACCCCCCTCAATGGGGAATCTGTACAGGCTGCTCTGGTTAGGGCTTGAGATACCCCCTCAATGGGGAATCTGTACATGCTGGTCTGGTTAGAGTGGGTAGAGATACCCCCTCAATGGGGAATCTGTACATGCTGGTCTGGTTAGAGTGGGTAGAGATACCCCCTCAATGGGGTACCTGTACAGGCTACTCTGGTTTGAGTGGGTCAGAAATACCCCCCTCAATGGGTAATCTGTACAATTTGGTCTGGTTGGAATGGGTCAGAGATACCCCCTCAATGCGAGAATCTGTACAGGCTGGTCTGGTTGGATAGGGTCAGAGATACCCCCCTCAATGCGGAATCTGTATAGGCTGGTCTGGTTAGAGTGGGTCAGAGATACCCCCCTCAATGGGAAATCTGTACAGGCTGGTCTGGTTAGAGAGGGTCAGAGATACCCCCTCAATGGGGAATCTGTACAGGCTGGTCTGGTTAGATTGGGTAGAGTTACCCCCTCAATGGGGAATCTGTACAGGCTGGTCTGGTTAGAGTGGTTCAGAGATACCCCCTCATTGAGGAATCTGTACAGGCTGTTCTGGTTAGAGAGGATCAGAGATACTCTCCTCAATGGGGAATCTGTACAGGCTGCTCTGGATAGGGTTTGAGATACCCCCTCAATGGGGAATCTGTACAGGCTGTTCTGGTTAGCGTGGGTCAGAGACACACCCTAAATAAGGTATCTGCACAGGCTGGTCTGGTTAGAGTGGGTCAGAGATACTCCCTCAATGGGGAATCTGTACAGGCTGTTCTGGTTAGAGTGGGTCAGAGATACCCAATCAATGTGGAATCTGTACAGACTGGTCTGGTTAGAGAGGGTCAGAGATACCCCCTCAATGGGGAATCTGTACATGCTGGTCTGGTTTGGGTCAGAGATACCCCCTCAATGGGGAATCTGTACAGGCTGGTCTGGTCAAAGAGGATCAGAGATACCCCCTCATTGGGGAATCTGTACAGGCTGGTCTGGTTAGTGTGAGTCAGAGATACCCCCCTCAATGGGGAATCTGTACAGGCTGGTCTGCTTAGACTGGATCAGAGATACCCCCTCAATGGGGAATCTGTACAGGCTGGTCTGGTTAGTGTGAGTCAGAGATACCCCCCTCAATGGGGAATCTGTACAGGCTGGTCTGCTTAGACTGGATCAGAGATACCCCCTCAATGGGGAATCTGTACAGGCTGGTCTGGTTAGAGTGGGTCGGAGATACCCCCTCAATGGGGAATCTGGACAGGCTGGTCTGGTTAGAGTGTGTCAGAGATACTCCCCTCAATGGAGAATCTGTACAGGCTAGTCTGGTTAGAGTGGGTCAGAGATACCCCCTCAATGGGGAATATGAACATGCTGGTCTGGTTAGGGTTTGAGATACACCCCTCATGGGGAATCTGTACATGCTGGTCTTGTTAGGGTTTGAGATACCCCCCTCATGGGGAATCTGTACAGGCTGGTCTGGTTAGACTGGATCAGAGATACCCCCTCAATGGGGAATCTGTACAGTCTGGTCTGGTTAGAGAGGGTCAGAGATAACCCCTCAATGGGGAATCTGGACAGGCTGGTCTGGTTAGAGTGGGTCAGAGATACCCCCTCCATGGGGAATCTGTACATGCTGGTCTTGTTAGGGTTTGAGATACCCCCCTCAATGGCGAATCTGCACAGGCTGGTCTGGTTAGTGTGGGTCAGAGATACCCCCACATTGGGGAATCTGTACAGGCTGGTCTGGTTAGAGAGGGTCAGAGATACCCCCTGAATGGGGAACCTGTACAGGCTGCTCTGGTTTGAGTGGGTCAGAAATATCCCCCTCAATGGGTAATCTGTACAATTTGGTCTGGTTACTGTGTGTCAGAGATACCTCAATTGCAGGAATCTGTCATTGCTGGTCGTGTTGGAATGGGTCAGAGATACCCCCTCAATGGGAGAATCTGTAGAGGCTGGTCTGGTTGGATAGGGTCAGAGATACCCCCCTCAATGCGGAATCTGTATAGGCTGGTCTGTTTAGAGTGGGTCAGAGATACCCCCCTCAGTGGGGAATCTGTACAGGCTGGCCTGCTTAGAGTGGGTCAGAGATACCCCCTCACTGGGGAATCTGTACAGGCTGGTCTGGATAGGGTTTGAGATACCCCCTCAATGGGGAATCTGTACAGGCTGTTCTGGTTAGCGTGGGTCAGAGACACACCCTAAATAAGGTATCTGCACAGGCTGGTCTGGTTAGAGTGGGTCAGAGATACTCCCTCAATGGGGAATCTGTACAGGCCTTTCTGGTTAGAGAGGGTCAGAGATACCCAATCAGTGGGGAATCTGTACAGACTGGTCTGGTTAGAGAGGGTCAGAGATACCCCCTCAATGGGGAATCTGTACATGCTGGTCTGGTTTGGGTCAGAGATACCCCCTCAATGGGGAATCTGTACAGGCTGGTCTGGTCAAAGAGGATCAGAGATAGCCCCTCATTGGGGAATCTGTACAGGCTGGTCTTGTTAGACTGGATCAGAGATACCCCCTCAATGGGGAATCTGTACAGGCTGGTCTGGTTAGAGAGGGTCAGAGATAACTCCTCAATGGGGAATCTGGACAGGCTGGTCTGGTTACTGTGGGTCAGAGATACCCCCTCAATGGCGAATCTGCACAGGCTGGTCTGGTTAGTGTGGGTCAGACATACCCCATCAATGGGGAATCTGTACAGGCTGGTCTGGTTAGAGTGGGTCGGAGATACCCCCTCAATGGGGAATCTGGACAGGCTGGTCTGGTTAGAGTGTGTCAGAGATACTCCCCTCAATGGAGAATCTGTACAGGCTAGTCTGGTTAGAGTGGGTCAGAGATACCCCCTCAATGGGGAATATGAACATGCTGGTCTGGTTAGGGTTTGAGATACACCCCTCATGGGGAATCTGTACAGGCTGGTCTGGTTAGAGAGGGTCAGAGATAATCCCTCAATGGGGAATCTGGACAGGCTGGTCTGGTTAGAGTAGGTCAGAGATACGCCCTCAATGGGGAATATGAACATGCTGGTCTGGTTAGGGTTTGAGATACACCCCTCATGGGGAATCTGTACAGGCTGGTCTGGTTAGAGAGGGTCAGAGATAATCCCTCAATGGGGAATCTGGACAGGCTGGTCTGGTTAGAGTAGGTCAGAGATACCCCCAAATTGGGGAATCTGTACAGGCTGGTCTGCTTAGACTGGATCAGAGATACCCCCTCAATGGGGAATCTGTACAGGCTGGTCTGGTTAGAGTGGGTCGGAGATACCCCCTCAATGGGGAATCTGGACAGGCTGGTCTGGTTAGAGTGTGTCAGAGATACTCCCCTCAATGGAGAATCTGTACAGGCTAGTCTGGTTAGAGTGGGTCAGAGATACCCCCTCAATGGGGAATATGAACATACTGGTCTGATTAGGGTTTGAGATACACCCCTCATGGGGAATCTGTACATGCTGGTCTTGTTAGGGTTTGAGATACCCTCCTCAATGGCGAATCTGCACAGGCTGGTCTGGTTAGTGTGGGTCAGAGATACCCCCACATTGGGGAATCTGTACAGGCTGGTCTGGTTAGAGAGGGTCAGAGATACCCCCTGAATGGGGAACCTGTACAGGCTGCTCTGGTTTGAGTGGGTCAGAAATATCCCCCTCAATGGGTAATCTGTACAATTTGGTCTGGTTACTGTGTGTCAGAGATACCTCAATTGCAGGAATCTGTCATTGCTGGTCTGGTTGGAATGGGTCAGAGATACCCCCTCAATGGGAGAATCTGTAGAGGCTGGTCTGGTTGGATAGGGTCAGAGATACCCCCCTCAATGCGGAATCTGTATAGGCTGGTCTGTTTAGAGTGGGTCAGAGATACCCCCCTCAGTGGGGAATCTGTACAGGCTGGTCTGCTTAGAGTGGGTCAGAGATACCCCCTCACTGGGGAATCTGTACAGGCTGGTCTGGATAGGGTTTGAGATACCCCCTCAATGGGGAATCTGTACAGGCTGTTCTGGTTAGCGTGGGTCAGAGACACACCCTAAATAAGGTATCTGCACAGGCTGGTCTGGTTAGAGTGGGTCAGAGATACTCCCTCAATGGGGAATCTGTACAGGCCTTTCTGGTTAGAGAGGGTCAGAGATACCCAATCAATGGGGAATCTGTACAGACTGGTCTGGTTAGAGAGGGTCAGAGATACCCCCTCAATGGGGAATCTGTACATGCTGGTCTGGTTTGGGTCAGAGATACCCCCTCAATGGGGAATCTGTACAGGCTGGTCTGGTCAAAGAGGATCAGAGATACCCCCTCATTGGGGAATCTGTACAGGCTGGTCTGGTTAGGGAGGGTGAGTAATACCCCCTCAATGGGGAATCTGTACAGGCTGGTCTGGTTAGTGTGAGTCAGAGATACCCCCCTCAATGGGGAATCTGTACAGGCTGGTCTGCTTAGACTGGATCAGAGATACCCCCTCAATGGGGTATCTGTACAGGCTGGTCTGGTTAGAGTAGTTCGGAGATACCCCCTCAATGGGGAATCTGTACATGCTGGTCTGGTTTGGGTCAGAGATACCCCCTCAATGGGGAATCTGTACAGGCTGGTCTGGTCAAAGAGGATCAGAGATACCCCCTCATTGGGGAATCTGTACAGGCTGGTCTGGTTAGGGAGGGTGAGTAATACCCCCTCAATGGGGAATCTGTACAGGCTGGTCTGGTTAGTGTGAGTCAGAGATACCCCCCTCAATGGGGAATCTGTACAGGCTGGTCTGCTTAGACTGGATCAGAGATACCCCCTCAATGGGGTATCTGTACAGGCTGGTCTGGTTAGAGTAGTTCGGAGATACCCCCTCAATGGGGAATCTGGACAGGCTGGTCTGGTTAGAGTGTGTCAGAGATACCCCCCTCAATGGAGAATCTGTACAGGCTGGTCTGGTTAGAGTGCGT
Organism: Carcharodon carcharias; assembly: GCF_017639515.1. Classification (NCBI taxonomy): domain Eukaryota; kingdom Metazoa; phylum Chordata; class Chondrichthyes; order Lamniformes; family Lamnidae; genus Carcharodon; species Carcharodon carcharias. The sequence goes on from NC_054499.1 coordinate 16,810,607, forward strand.
CAGAGATACCCCCTCAGTGGGGAATCTGTACATGCTGGTCTGGTTAGGGTTTGAGATACCCCCTCAATGGGGAACCTGTACAGGCTACTCTGGTTTGAGTGGGTCAGAAATACCCCCCTCAATGGGTAATCTGTACAATTTGGTCTGGTTAGTGTGTGTCAGAGATACCTCAATTGCAGGAATCTGTCATTGCTGGTCTGGTTGGAATGGGTCAGAGATACCCCCTCAATGGGAGAATCTGTAGAGGCTGGTCTGGTTGGATAGGGTCAGAGATACCCCCCTCAATGCGGAATCTGTATAGGCTGGTCTGGTTAGAGTGGGTCAGAGATACCCCCCTCAATGGGAAATCTGTACAGGCTGGTCTGGTTAGGGTTTGAGATACCCCCCTCATGGGGAATCTGTACAGGCTGGTCTTGTTAGATTGGATCAGAGATACCCCCTCAATGGGGAATCTGTACAGGCTGGTCTGGTTAGAGAGGGTCAGTGATAACCCCTCAATGGGGAATCTGGACAGGCTGGTCTGGTTACTGTGGGTCAGAGATACCCCCTCAATGGCGAATCTGCACAGGCTGGTCTGGTTAGTGTGGGTCAGAGATACCCCCTCAATGGGGAATCTGTACAGGCTGGTCTGGTTAGAGTGGGTCAGAGATACCCCACTCAATGCGGAATCTGTACAAGCTGGTCTGCTTAGACTGGATCAGAGATACCCCCTCAATGGGGAATCTGTACAGGCTGGTCTGGTTAGAGTGGGTCGGAGATATCCCCTCAATGGGGAATCTGTACAGGCTCGTCTGGTTAGAGTGGGTCAGAGATACCCCCTCAATGGAGAATCTGTACAGGCTGGTCTGCTCAGAGTTGGTCCGAGATTCCCCCTCAATGGGGAATCTGGACAGGCTGGTCTGGTTAGAGTAGGTCAGAGATACCCCCCTCAATGGAGAATCTGTACAGGCTGTTCTGGTTAGAGTGGATCAGAGATACCCCCTCAATGGGGAATCTGTACAGTCTGGTCTGGTTAGAGAGGGTCAGAGATAACCCCTCAATGGGGAATCTGGACAGGCTGGTCTGGTTAGAGTTGGTCAGAGATACCCCCTCAATGGCGAATCTGTACATGCTGGTCTTGTTAGGGTTTGAGATACCCCCCTCAATGGCGAATCTGCACAGGCTGGTCTGGTTAGTGTGGGTCAGAGATACCCCACTCAATGGGGAATCTGTACAGGCTGGTCTGCTTAGTCTGGATCAGAGATACCCCCTCAATGGGGAATCTGTACAGGCTGGTCTGGTTAGAGTGGGTCGGAGATACCCCCTCAATGGGGAATCTGGACAGGCTGGTCTGGTTAGAGCGGGTCAGAGATTTCCCCCTCAATGGAGAATCTGTACAGGCTGGTCTGGTTAGAGTTGGTCCGAGATAGCCCCTCAATGTGGAATCTGCACATGCTGGTCTGGTTAGGGTTTGAGATACCCCCCTCATGGGGAATCTGTACAGGCTGGTCTGGTTAGACTGGATCAGAGATACCCCCTCAATGGGGAATCTGTACAGTCTGGTCTGGTTAGAGAGGGTCAGAGATAACCCCTCAATGGGGAATCTGGACAGGCTGGTCTGGTTACTGTGTGTCAGAGATACCCCCTCAATGGCCAATCTGCACAGGCTGGTCTGGTTAGTGTGGGTCAGAGATACCCCCACATTGGGGAATCTGTACAGGCTGGTCTGGTTAGAATGGGTCAGAGATATCCCCTCAATGGGAATCTGTACAGGCTGGTCTGGTTAGAGTGGGTCAGAGATACCCCCTCAATGGGAAATCTGTACAGGCTGGTCTGGTTAGAGTGGGTAGAGATACCCCCTCAATGGGGAACCTGTACAGGCTGGTCTGATTAGAGAGGGTCAGAGATACCCCCCTCAATGGGGAATCTGTACAGGCTGCTCTGGTTAGGGCTTGAGATACCCCCTCAATGGGGTACCTGTACAGGCTACTCTGGTTTGAGTGGGTCAGAAATACCCCCCTCAATGGGTAATCTGTACAATTTGGTCTGGTTAGTGTGTGTCAGAGATACCTCAATTGCAGGAATCTGTCATTGCTGGTCTGGTTGGAATGGGTCAGAGATACCCCCTCAATGGGAGAATCTGTAGAGGCTGGTCTGGTTGGATAGGGTCAGAGATACCCCCCTCAATGCGGAATCTGTATAGGCTGGTCTGGTTAGAGTGGGTCAGAGATACCCCCCCTCAATGGGAAATCTGTACAGGCTGGTCTGGTTAGAGAGGGTCAGAGATACCCCCTCAATGGGGAATCTGTACAGCCTGGTCTGGTTAGAGTGGGTAGAGATACCTCCTCAATGGGGAATCTGTACAGGCTGGTCTGGTTAGAGTGGTTCAGAGATACCCCCTCACTGGGGAATCTGTACAGGCTGGTCTGGTTAGAGAGGATGAGAGATACTCCCCTCAATGGGGAATCTGTACAGGCTGCTCTGGATAGGGTTTGAGATACCCCCTCAATGGGGAATCTGTACAGGCTATTCTGGTTAGCGTGGGTCAGAGACACACCCTAAATAAGGTATCTGCACAGGCTGGTCTGGTTAGAGTGGGTCAGAGATACTCCCTCAATGGGGAATCTGTACAGGCTGTTCTGGTTAGAGAGGGTCAGAGATACCCAATCAATGGGGAATCTGTACAGACTGGTCTGGTTAGAGAGGGTCAGAGATACCCCTCAATGGGGAATCTGTACATGCTGGTCTGGTTTGGGTCAGAGATACCCCCTCAATGGGGAATCTGTACAGGCTGGTCTGGTCAAAGAGGATCAGAGATACCCCCTCATTTGGGGAATCTGTACAGGCTGGTCTGGTTCGGGAGGGTGAGTAATACCCCCTCAATGGGGAATCTGTACAGGCTGGTCTGGTTAGTGTGAGTCAGAGATACCCCCCTCAATGGGGAATCTGTACAGGCTGGTCTGCTTAGACTGGATCAGAGATACCCCCTCAATGGGGAATCTGTACAGGCTGGTCTGGTTAGAGTAGTTCGGAGATACCCCCTCAATGGGGAATCTGGACAGGCTGGTCTGGTTAGAGTGTGTCAGAGATACCCCCCTCATGGGGAATCTGTACAGGCTGGTCTTGTTAGATTGGATCAGAGATACCCCCTCAATGGGGAATCTGTACAGGCTGGTCTGGTTAGAGAGGGTCAGTGATAACCCCTCAATGGGGAATCTGGACAGGCTGGTCTGGTTACTGTGGGTCAGAGATACCCCCTCAATGGCGAATCTGCACAGGCTGGTCTGGTTAGTGTGGGTCAGAGATACCCCCACATTGGGGAATCTGTACAGCCTGGTCTGGTTAGAATGGGTCAGAGATACCCCCTCAATGGGGAATCTGTACAGGCTGGTCTGGTTAGAGTGGGTCGGAGATACCCCCTCAATGGGGAATCTGGACAGGCTGGTCTGGTTAGAGCGGGTCAGAGATTTCCCCCTCAATGGAGAATCTGTACAGGCTGGTCTGGTTAGAGTTGGTCCGAGATAGCCCCTCAATGTGGAATCTGCACATGCTGGTCTGGTTAGGGTTTGAGATACCCCCCTCATGGGGAATCTGTACAGGCTGGTCTGGTTAGACTGGATCAGAGAAACCCCCTCAATGGGGAATCTGTACAGTCTGGTCTGGTTAGAGAGGGTCAGAGATAACCCCTCAATGGGGAATCTGGACAGGCTGGTCTGGTTACTGTGTGTCAGAGATACCCCCTCAATGGCCAATCTGCACAGGCTGGTCTGGTTAGTGTGGGTCAGAGATACCCCCACATTGGGGAATCTGTACAGGCTGGTCTGGTTAGAATGGGTCAGAGATATCCCCTCAATGGGGAATCTGTACAGGCTGGTCTGGTTAGAGTGGGTCAGAGATACCCCCTCAATGGGAAATCTGTACAGGCTGGTCTGGTTAGAGTGGGTAGAGATACCCCCTCAATGGGGAACCTGTACAGGCTGGTCTGATTAGAGAGGGTCAGAGATACCCCCCTCAATGGGGAATCTGTACAGGCTGCTCTGGTTAGGGCTTGAGATACCCCCTCAATGGGGTACCTGTACAGGCTACTCTGGTTTGAGTGGGTCAGAAATACCCCCCTCAATGGGTAATCTGTACAATTTGGTCTGGTTAGTGTGTGTCAGAGATACCTCAATTGCAGGAATCTGTCATTGCTGGTCTGGTTGGAATGGGTCAGAGATACCCCCTCAATGGGAGAATCTGTAGAGGCTGGTCTGGTTGGATAGGGTCAGAGATACCCCCCTCAATGCGGAATCTGTATAGGCTGGTCTGGTTAGAGTGGGTCAGAGATACCCCCCTCAATGGGAAATCTGTACAGGCTGGTCTGGTTAGAGAGGGTCAGAGATACCCCCTCAATGGGGAATCTGTACAGCCTGGTCTGGTTAGAGTGGGTAGAGATACCCCCTCAATGGGGAATCTGTACAGGCTGGTCTGGTTAGAGTGGTTCAGAGATACCCCCTCACTGGGGAATCTGTACAGGCTGGTCTGGTTAGAGAGGATGAGAGATACTCCCCTCAATGGGGAATCTGTACAGGCTGCTCTGGATAGGGTTTGAGATACCCCCTCAATGGGGAATCTGTACAGGCTATTCTGGTTAGCGTGGGTCAGAGACACACCCTAAATAAGGTATCTGCACAGGCTGGTCTGGTTAGAGTGGGTCAGAGATACTCCCTCAATGGGGAATCTGTACAGGCTGTTCTGGTTAGAGAGGGTCAGAGATACCCAATCAATGGGGAATCTGTACAGACTGGTCTGGTTAGAGAGGGTCAGAGATACCCCCTCAATGGGGAATCTGTACATGCTGGTCTGGTTTGGGTCAGAGATACCCCCTCAATGGGGAATCTGTACAGGCTGGTCTGGTCAAAGAGGATCAGAGATACCCCCTCATTGGGGAATCTGTACAGGCTGGTCTGGTTAGGGAGGGTGAGTAATACCCCCTCAATGGGGAATCTGTACAGGCTGGTCTGGTTAGTGTGAGTCAGAGATACCCCCCTCAATGGGGAATCTGTACAGGCTGGTCTGCTTAGACTGGATCAGAGATACCCCCTCAATGGGGAATCTGTACAGGCTGGTCTGGTTAGATTAGGTCGGAGATACCCCCTCAATGGGGAATCTGGACAGGCTGGTCTGGTTAGGGTTTGAGATACCCCCGTCATGGGGAATCTGTACAGGCTGGTCTTGTTAGACTGGATCAGAGATACCCCCTCAATGGGGAATCTGTACAGGCTGGTCTGGTTAGAGAGGGTCAGTGATAACCCCTCAATGGGGAATCTGGACAGGCTGGTCTGGTTACTGTGGGTCAGAGATACCCCCTCAATGGCGAATCTGCACAGGCTGGTCTGGTTAGTGTGGGTCAGAGATACCCCCACATTGGGGAATCTGTACAGCCTGGTCTGGTTAGAATGGGTCAGAGATACCCCCTCAATGGGGAATCTGTACAGGCTGGTCTGGTTAGAGTGGGTCAGAGATACCCCACTCAATGCGGAATCTGTACAAGCTGGTCTGCTTAGACTGGATCAGAGATATCCCCTCAATGGGGAATCTGTACAGGCTGGTCTGGTTAGAGTGGGTCGGAGATATCCCCTCAATGGGGAATCTGTACAGGCTCGTCTGGTTAGAGTGGGTCAGAGATACCCCCTCAATGGAGAATCTGTACAGGCTGGTCTGCTCAGAGTTGGTCCGAGATACCCCCTCAATGGGGAATCTGTACATGCTGGTCTGGTTAGAGAGGGTCAGAGATACCCCCTGAATGGGGAACCTGTACAGGCTGCTCTGGTTTGAGTGGGTCAGAAATATCCTCCTCAATGGGTAATCTGTACAATTTGGTCTGGTTAGTGTGTGTCAGAGATACCTCAATTGCAGGAATCTGTCATTGCTGGTCTGGTTGGAATGGGTCAGAGATACCCCCACAATGGGAGAATCTGTAGAGGCTGGTCTGGTTGGATAGGGTCAGAGATACCCCCCTCAATGCGGAATCTGTATAGGCTGGTCTGGTTAGAGTGGGTCATAGATACCCCCCTCAATGGGGAATCTGTACAGGCTGGTCTGCTTAGAGTGGGTCAGAGATACCCCCTCACTGGGGAATCTGTACAGGCTGGTCTGGTTAGTGTGGTTCAGAGATACCCCCTCATTGGGGAATCCGTACAGGCTGGTCTGGTTAGGGCATGAGATACCCCCTCATGGGGAATCTGTACAGGCTGATCTGGTTAGTGTGGTTCAGAATTACCCCCTCAATGGGGAATCTGTACAGGCTGGTCTGGTTAGAGAGGGTCAGAGATACCCCCTGAATGGTGAATCTGTGCAGGCTGGTCTGCTTAGAGAGGGTCAGAGATTCCCCCTCAATGTGGAATCTGTACAGGCTGGTCTGCTTAGACTGGATCAGAGATACCCCCTCATTGGGTAATCTGTACAGGCTGGTCTGGTTATAGTGAGTCAGAGATACCCCCTCAATGGGGAATCTGTACCGGCTGGTCTGGTTAGAGTGGGTCAGAGATACCCCCTCAATGGGGAATCTGTACATGCTGGTCTGGTTAGGGTTTGAGATACCCCCCTCATGGGGAATCTGTACAGGCTGGTCTTGTTAGACTGGATCAGAGATACCCCCTCAATGGGGAATCTGTACAGGCTGGTCTGGTTAGAGAGGGTCAGAGATACCCCCTCAGTGGGGAATCTGTACAGGCTGGTCTGGTTATAGTGAGTCAGAGATACCCCCTCAATGGGGAATCTTTACAGGCTGGTCTAGTTAGAGAGGGTCAGAGATACGCCCTCAATGGGGAATCTGTACAGGCTGGTCTGGTTACTGTGGGTCAGAGATACCCCCTCAATGGCGAATCTGCACAGGCTGGTCTGGTTAGTGTGGGTCAGAGATACCCCCACATTGGGGAATCTGTACAGGCTGGTCTGGTTAGTTTGGGTCAGAGATACCCCCTCAATGCGGAATCTGTACAAGCTGGTCTGCTTAGACTGGATCAGAGATACCCCCTCAATGGGGAATCTGTACAGGCTGGTCTGGTTAGAGTGGGTCGGAGATATCCCCTCAATGGGGAATCTGGACAGGCTGGTCTGGTTAGAGTAGGTCAGAGATACCCCCCTCAATGGAGAATCTGTACAGGCTGGTCTGCTCAGAGTTGGTCCGAGATACCCCCTCAATGGGGAATCTGTACATGCTGGTCTTGTTAGGGTTTGAGATACCCCCCTCATGGGGAATCTGTACAGGCTGGTCTGGTTAGACTGGATCAGAGATACCCCCTCAATGGGGAATCTGTACAGTCTGGTCTGGTTAGAGAGGGTCAGAGATAACCCCTCAATGGGGAATCTGGACAGGCTGGTCTGGTTAGTGTGGGTCAGAGATACCCCCACATTGGGGAATCTGTACAGGCTGGTCTGGTTAGAGAGGGTCAGAGATACCCCCTGAATGGGGAACTTGTACAGGCTGCTCTGGTTTGAGTGGGTCAGAAATATCCCCCTCAATGGGTAATCTGTACAATTTGGTCTGGTTAGTGTGTGTCAGATATACCTCTATTGCAGGAATCTGTCATTGCTGGTCTAGTTGGAATGGGTCAGAGATACCCCCTCAATGGGAGAATCTGTAGAGGCTGGTCTGGTTGGATAGGGTCAGAGATACCCCCCTCAATGCGGAATCTGTATAGGCTGGTCGGGTTAGAGTGGGTCAGAGATACCCCCCTCAAATGGGAATCTGTACAGGCTGGTCTGCTTAGAGTGGGTCAGAGATACCCCCTCACTGGGGAATCTGTACAGGCTGGTCTGGTTAGTGTGGTTCAGAGATACCCCCTCATTGGGGAATCCGTACAGGCTGGTCTGGTTAGGGCTTGAGATACCCCCTCATCGGGAATCTGTACAGGCTGGTCTGGTTAGTGTGGGTCAGAATTACCCCCTCAATGGGTAATCTGTACAGGCTGGTCTGGTTAGAGAGGGTCAGAGATACCCCCTGAATGGTGAATCTGTGCAGGCTGGTCTGGGTATTGGGGCTCAGAGATACCCCCTCACTGGGGAATCTGTACAGGCTGGTCTGCTTAGACTGGATCAGAGATACCCCCTCATTGGGGAATCTGTACAGGCTGGTCTGGTTAGAGTGGGTCAGAGATACCCCCTCAATGGGGAATCTGTACAGGCTGGTCTGGTAATAGTGAGTCAGAGATACCCCCTCAATGGGGAATCTGTACAGGCTGGTCTGGTTAGAGTGGGTCAGAGATACCCCCTTAATGGGGAATCTGTACAGGCTCATCTGCTTAGACTGGATCAGAGATACCCCCTCATTGGGGAATCTGTACAGGCTGGTCTGGTTATAGTGAGTCAGAGATACCCCCTCAATGGGGAATCTGTACAGGCTGGTCTGGTTAGAGTGGGTCAGAGATAACCCCTCAATGGGGAATCGGTACAGGCTGGTCTGGTTAGAGTGGGTCAGAGATACCCCACTCAATGGGCTATCTGTACAGGCTGGTCTGCTTAGACTGGATCAGAGATACCCCCTCAATGGGGAATCTGTACAGGCTGGTCTGGTTAGAGTGGGTCAGAGATACCCCCCTCAATAGAGAATCTGTACAGGCTGGTCTGGTTAGAGTTGGTCCGAGATACCCCCTCAATGGGGAATCTGTACATGCTGGTCTGGTTAGGGTTTGAGATACCCCTCTCATGGGGAATCTGTACAGGCTGGTCTGGTTAGACTGGATCAGAGATACCCCCTCAATGGGGAATCTGTACAGTCTGGTCTGGTTAGAGAGGGTCAGAGATAACTCTTCAATGGGGAATCTGGACAGGCTGGTCTGGTTACTGTGGGTCAGAATTACCCCCTCAATGGCGAATCTGCACAGGCTGGTCTGGTTAGTGTGGGTCAGAGATACCCCCACATTGGGGAATCTGTACAGGCTGGTCTGGTTAGAATGGGTCAGAGATACCCCCTCAATGGGGAATCTTTACAGGCTGGTCTGGTTAGAGTGGGTCAGAGATACCCCCTCATGGGGAATCTGTACAGGCTGGTCTGGTTAGAGTGGGTAGAGATACCCCCTCAATGGGGAACCTGTACAGGCTGGTCTGATTAGAGAGGGTCAGAGATACCCCCCTCAATGGGGAATCTGTACAGGCTGCTCTGGTTAGGGCTTGAGATACCCCCTGAATGGGGAATCTGTACAGGCTGGTCTGGTTAGAGTGGGTAGAGATACCCCCTCATTGGGGAACCTGTACAGGCTACTCTGGTTTGAGTGGGTCAGAAATAACCCCCTCAATGGGTAATCTGTACAATTTGGTCTGGTTAGTGTGTGTCAGAGATACCTCAATTGCAGGAATCTGTCATTGCTGGTCTGGTTGGAATGGGTCAGAGATACCCCCTCAATGGGAGAATCTGTAGACGCTGGTCTGGTTGGATAGGGTCAGAGATACCCCCCTCAATGCGGAATCTGTATAGGCTGGTCTGGTTAGAGAGGGTCAGAGATACCCCCTCAATGGGGAATCTGTACAGGCTGGTCTGGTTAGAGTGGGTCAGAGATACGCCCTCAATGGGGAATCTGTACAGACTGGTCTGGTTAGAGAGGGTCAGAGATTCCCCCTCAATGGGGAATCTGTACAGGCTGGTCTGCTTAGACTGGATCAGAGATACCCCCTCATTGCGGAATCTGTACAGGCTGGTCTGGTTAGAGTGGGTCAGAGATACCACCTCAATGGGGAATCTGTACAGGCTGGTCTGCTTAGAATGGGTTAGAGATACCCCCCTCAATGGGGAATCTGTACAGGCTGGTCTGCTTAGACTGGATCAGAGATACCCCGTCAATGTGGAATCTGTACAGGCTGGTCTGGTTAGAGTGGGTCTGAGATACCCCCTCAATGGGGAATCTGGACAGGCTGGTCTGGTTAGAGAGGGTCAGAGATACCCCCTCAATGGGGAATCTGTACAGGCTGGTCTGGTTAGAGTGGGTAGAGATACCCCCTCAATGGGGAACCTGTACAGGCTGGTCTGATTAGAGAGGGTCAGAGATACCCCCCTCAATGGGGAATCTGTACAGGCTGCTCTGTTTAGGGCTTGAGATACCCCCTCAATGGGGAATCTGTACAGGCTGGTCTGCTTAGAGTGGGTAGAGATACCCCCTCAATGGGGAATCTGTACAGGCTGGTCTGGTTAGAGTGGGTAGAGATACCCCCTCAATGGGGAATCTGTACAGGCTGGTCTGGTTAGAGTGGTTCAGAGATACCCCCTCATTGGGGAATCTGTACAGGCTGGTCTGGTTAGAGTGGGTCAGAGATACCCCACTCAATGCGGAATCTGTACAAGCTGGTCTGCTTAGACTGGATCAGAGATACCCCCTCAATGGGGAATCTGTACAGGCTGGTCTGGTTAGAGTGGGTCGGAGATATCCCCTCAATGGGGAATCTGTACAGGCTCGTCTGGTTAGAGTGGGTCAGAGATACCCCCTCAATAGAGAATCTGTACAGGCTGGTCTGCTCAGAGTTGGTCCGAGATACCCCCTCAATGGGGAATCTGTACATGCTGGTCTTGTTAGGGTTTGAGATACCCCCCTCATGGGGAATCTGTACAGGCTGGTCTGGTTAGACTGGATCAGAGATACCCCCTCAATGGGGAATCTGTACAGTCTGGTCTGGTTAGAGAGGGTCAGAGATAACCCCTCAATGGGGAATCTGGACAGGCTGGTCTGGTTAGAGTGGGTCAGAGATACCCCCTCAATGGCGATTCTGCACAGGCTGGTCTGGTTAGTGTGGGTCAGAGATACCCCCACATTGGGGAATCTGTACAGGCTGGTCTGGTTAGAGAGGGTCAGAGATACCCCCTGAATGGGGAACCTGTACAGGCTGCTCTGGTTTGAGTGGGTCAGAAATATCCTCCTCAATGGGTAATCTGTACAATTTGGTCTGGTTAGTGTGTGTCAGAGATACCTCAATTGCAGGAATCTGTCATTGCTGGTCTGGTTGGAATGGGTCAGAGATACCCCCTCAATGGGAGAATCTGTAGAGGCTGGTCTGGTTGGATAGGGTCAGAGATACCCCCCTCAATGCGGAATCTGTATAGGCTGGTCTGGTTAGAGTGGGTCAGAGATACCCCCCTCAATGGGGAATCTGTACAGGCTGGTCTGCTTAGAGTGGGTCAGAGATACCCCCTCACTGGGGAATCTGTACAGGCTGGTCTGGTTAGTGTGGTTCAGAGATACCCCCTCATTGGGGAATCCGTACAGGCTGGTCTGGTTAGGGCTTGAGATACCCCCTCATGGGGAATCTGTACAGGCTGATCTGGTTAGTGTGGTTCAGAATTACCCCCTCAATGGGGAATCTGTACAGGCTGGTCTGGTTAGAGAGGGTCAGAGATACCCCCTGAATGGTGAATCTGTGCAGGCTGGTCTGGGTATTGGGGCTCAGAGATACCCCCTCACTGGGAAATCTGTACAGGCTGGTCTGGTTAGAGTGGGTCAGAGATACACCCTCAATGGGGAATCTGTACAGGCTGGTCTGCTTAGACTGGATCAGAGATACCCCCTCATTGGGTAATCTGTACAGGCTGGTCTGGTTATAGTGAGTCAGAGATACCCCCTCAATGGGGAATCTGTACCGGCTGGTCTGGTTAGAGTGGGTCAGAGATACCCCCTCAATGGGGAATCTGTACATGCTGGTCTGGTTAGGGTTTGAGATACCCCCCTCATGGGGAATCTGTACAGGCTGGTCTTGTTAGACTGGATCAGAGATACCCCCTCAATGGGGAATCTGTACAGGCTGGTCTGGTTAGAGAGGGTCAGAGATACCCCCTCAGTGGGGAATCTGTACAGGCTGGTCTGTTTATAGTGAGTCAGAGATACCCCCTCAATGGGGAATCTTTACAGGCTGGTCTAGTTAGAGAGGGTCAGAGATACGCCCTCAATGGGGAATCTGTACAGGCTGGGCTGGTTACTGTGGGTCAGAGATACCCCCTCAATGGCGAATCTGCACAGGCTGGTCTGGTTAGTGTGGGTCAGAGATACCCCCACATTGGGGAATCTGTACAGGCTGGTCTGGTTAGTTTGGGTCAGAGATTCCCCCTCAATGGGGAATCTGTACAGGCTGGTCTGGTTAGAGTGGGTCAGAGATACCCCACTTAATGCGGAATCTGTACAAGCTGGTCTGCTTAGACTGGATCAGAGATACCCCCTCAATGGGGAATCTGTACAGGCTGGTCTGGTTAGAGTGGGTCGGAGATATCCCCTCAATGGGGAATCTGGACAGGCTGGTCTGGTTAGAGTAGGTCAGAGATACCCCCCTCAATGGAGAATCTGTACAGGCTGGTCTGCTCAGAGTTGGTCCGAGATACCCCCTCAATGGGGAATCTGTACATGCTGGTCTTGTTAGGGTTTGAGATACCCCCCTCATGGGGAATCTGTACAGGCTGGTCTGGTTAGAGAGGGTCAGAGATAACCCCTCAATGGGGAATCTGGACAGGCTGGTCTGGTTAGAGTGGGTCAGAGATACCCCCTCAATGGGGAATCTGTACATGCTGGTCTTGTTAGGGTTTGAGATACCCCCCTCAATGGCGTATCTGCACAGGCTGGTCTGGTTAGTGTGGGTCAGAGATACCCCCACATTGGGGAATCTGTACAGGCTGGTCTGGTTAGAGAGGGTCAGAGATACCCCCTGAATGGGGAACTTGTACAGGCTGCTCTGGTTTGAGTGGGTCAGAAATATCCCCCTCAATGGGTAATCTGTACAATTTGGTCTGGTTAGTGTGTGTCAGAGATACCTCTATTGCAGGAATCTGTCATTACTGGTCTAGTTGGAATGGGTCAGAGATACCCCCTCAATGGGAGAATCTGTAGAGGCTGGTCTGGTTGGATAGGGTCAGAGATACCCCCCTCAATGCGGAATCTGTATAGGCTGGTCGGGTTAGAGTGGGTCAGAGATACCCCCCTCAAATGGGAATCTGTACAGGCTGGTCTGCTTAGAGTGGGTCAGAGATACCCCCTCACTGGGGAATCTGTACAGGCTGGTCTGGTTAGTGTGGTTCAGAGATACCCCCTCATTGGGGAATCCGTACAGGCTGGTCTGGTTAGGGCTTGAGATACCCCCTCATCGGGAATCTGTACAGGCTGGTCTGGTTAGTGTGGGTCAGAATTACCCCCTCAATGGGTAATCTGTACAAGCTGGTCTGGTTAGAGAGGGTCAGAGATACCCCCTGAATGGTGAATCTGTGCAGGCTGGTCTGGGTATTGGGGCTCAGAGATACCCCCTCACTGGGGAATCTGTACAGGCTGGTCTGCTTAGACTGGATCAGAGATACCCCCTCATTGGGGAATCTGTACAGGCTGGTCTGGTTAGAGTGGGTCAGAGATACCCCCCTCATTGGGGAATCTGTACAGGCTGGTCTGGTAATAGCGAGTCAGAGATACCCCCTCAATGGGGAATCAGTACAGGCTGGTCTGGTTAGAGTGGGTCAGAGATACCCCCTTAATGGGGAATCTGTACAGGCTCATCTGCTTAGACTGGATCAGAGATACCCCCTCATTGGGGAATCTGTACAGGCTGGTCTGGTTATAGTGAGTCAGAGATACCCCCTCAATGGGGAATCTGTACAGGCTGGTCTGGTTAGAGTGGGTCAGAGATAACCCCTCAATGGGGAATCGGTACAGGCTGGTCTGGTTAGAGTGGGTCAGAGATACCCCACTCAATGGGCTATCTGTACAGGCTGGTCTGCTTAGACTGGATCAGAGATACCCCCTCAATGGGGAATCTGTACAGGCTGGTCTGGTTAGAGTGGGTCAGAGATACCCCCCTCAATAGAGAATCTGTACAGGCTGGTCTGGTTAGAGTTGGTCCGAGATACCCCCTCAATGGGGAATCTGTACATGCTGGTCTGGTTAGGGTTTGAGATACCCCTCTCATGGGGAATCTGTACAGGCTGGTCTGGTTAGACTGGATCAGAGATACCCCCTCAATGGGGAATCTGTACAGTCTGGTCTGGTTAGAGAGGGTCAGAGATAACCCTTCAATGGGGAATCTGGACAGGCTGGTCTGGTTACTGTGGGTCAGAGTTACCCCCTCAATGGCGAATCTGCACAGGCTGGTCTGGTTAGTGTGGGTCAGAGATACCCCCACATTGGGGAATCTGTACAGGCTGGTCTGGTTAGAATGGGTCAGAGATACCCCCTCAATGGGGAATCTTTACAGGCTGGTCTGGTTAGAGTGGGTCAGAGATACCCCCTCATGGGGAATCTGTACAGGCTGGTCTGGTTAGAGTGGGTAGAGATACCCCCTCAATGGGGAACCTGTACAGGCTGGTGTGATTAGAGAGGGTCAGAGATACCCCCCTCAATGGGGAATCTGTACAGGCTGCTCTGGTTAGGGCTTGAGATACCCCCTGAATGGGGAATCTGTACAGGCTGGTCTGGTTAGAGTGGGTAGAGATACCCCCTCATTGGGGAACCTGTACAGGCTACTCTGGTTTGAGTGGGTCAGAAATACCCCCCTCAATGGGTAATCTGTACAATTTGGTCTGGTTAGTGTGTGTCAGAGATACCTCAATTGCAGGAATCTGTCATTGCTGGTCTGGTTGGAATGGGTCAGAGATACCCCCTCAATGGGAGAATCTGTAGACGCTGGTCTGGTTGGATAGGGTCAGAGATACCCCCTCAATGGGGAATCTGTACAGGCTGGTCTGCTTAGAGAGGGTCAGAGATACCCCCTCAATGGGGAATCTGTACAGGCTGGTCTGGTTAGAGTGGGTCAGAGATACGCCCTCAATGGGGAATCTGTACAGACTGGTCTGGTTAGAGAGGGTCAGAGATTCCCCCTCAATGGGGAATCTGTACAGGCTGGTCTGCTTAGACTGGATCAGAGATACCCCCTCATTGCGGAATCTGTACAGGCTGGTCTGGTTAGAGTGGGTCAGAGATACCCCCTCAATGGGGAATCTGTACAGGCTGGTCTGCTTAGAATGGGTTAGAGATACCCCCCTCAATGGGGAATCTGTACAGGCTGGTCTGCTTAGACTGGATCAGAGATACCCCGTCAATGTGGAATCTGTACAGGCTGGTCTGGTTAGAGTGGGTCTGAGATACCCCCTCAATGGGGAATCTGGACAGGCTGGTCTGGTTAGAGAGGGTCAGAGATACCCCCTCAATGGGGAATCTGTACAGGCTGGTCTGGTTAGAGTGGGTAGAGATACCCCCTCAATGGGGAACCTGTACAGGCTGGTCTGATTAGAGAGGGTCAGAGATACCCCCCTCAATGGGGAATCTGTACAGGCTGCTCTGTTTAGGGCTTGAGATACCCCCTCAATGGGGAATCTGTACATGCTGGTCTGCTTAGAGTGGGTAGAGATACCCCCTCAATGGGGAATCTGTACAGGCTGGTCTGGTTAGAGTGGGTAGAGATACCCCCTCAATGGGGAATCTGTACAGGCTGGTCTGGTTAGAGTGGTTCAGAGATACCCCCTCATTGGGGAATCTGTACAGGCTGGTCTGGTTAGAGAGGATCAGAGATACTCCCCTCAATGGGGAATCTGTACAGGCTGCTCTGGATAGGGTTTGAGATACCCCCTCAATGGGGAATCTGTACAGGCTGTTCTGGTTAGCGTGGGTCAAAGACACACCCTAAATAAGGTATCTGCACAGGCTGGTCTGGTTAGAGTGGGTCAGAGATACTCCCTCAATGGGGAATCTGTACAGGCTGTTCTGGTTAGAGAGGGTCAGAGATACCCAATCGATGGGGAATCTGTACAGACTGGTCTGGTTAGAGGGGGTCAGAGATACCCCCTCAATGGGGAATCTGTACAGGCTGGTCTGCTTAGACTGGATCAGAGATACCCCCTCATTGGGGAGTCTGTACAGGCTGGCCTGGTTATATTGAGTCAGAGATACCCCCTCAATGGGGAATCTGTACAGGCTGGTCTGGTTAGAGTGGGTCAGAGATACCCCCTCAATGGGGAATCTGTACAGGCTGGTCTGGTTATAGTGAGTTAGAGATACCCCCTCAATGGGGAATCTGTACAGGCTGGTCTGGTTAGAGTGGGTCAGAGATACCCCCTAAATGGGGAATCGGTACAGGCTGGTTTGGTTAGAGTGGGTCAGAGATATCCCCTCAATGGGGAATCTGGACAGGCTGGTCTGGTTAGAGTGGGTCAGAGATACCCCCCTCAATAGAGAATCTGTACAGGCTGGTCTGGTTAGAGTTGGTCCGAGATACCCCCTCAATGGGGAATCTGTACATGCTGGTCTGGTTAGGGTTTGAGATACCCCTCTCATGGGGAATCTGTACAGGCTGGTCTGGTTAGACTGGATCACAGATACCCCCTCAATGGGGAATCTGTACAGTCTGGTCTGGTTAGAGAGGGTCAGAGATAACCCTTCAATGGGGAATCTGGACAGGCTGGTCTGGTTACTGTGGGTCAGAATTACCCCCTCAATGGCGAATCTGCACAGGCTGGTCTGGTTAGTGTGGGTCAGAGATACCCCCACATTGGGGAATCTGTACAGGCTGGTCTGGTTAGAATGGGTCAGAGATACCCCCTCAATGGGGAATCTTTACAGGCTGGTCTGGTTAGAGTGGGTCAGAGATACCCCCTCATGGGGAATCTGTACAGGCTGGTCTGGTTAGAGTGGGTAGAGATACCCCCTCAATGGGGAACCTGTACAGGCTGGTCTGATTAGAGAGGGTCAGAGATACCCCCCTCAATGGGGAATCTGTACAGGCTGCTCTGGTTAGGGCTTGAGATACCCCCTGAATGGGGAATCTGTACAGGCTGGTCTGGTTAGAGTGGGTAGAGATACCCCCTCATTGGGGAACCTGTACAGGCTACTCTGGTTTGAGTGGGTCAGAAATAACCCCCTCAATGGGTAATCTGTACAATTTGGTCTGGTTAGTGTGTGTCAGAGATACCTCAATTGCAGGAATCTGTCATTGCTGGTCTGGTTGGAATGGGTCAGAGATACCCCCTCAATGGGAGAATCTGTAGACGCTGGTCTGGTTGGATAGGGTCAGAGATACCCCCCTCAATGCGGAATCTGTATAGGCTGGTCTGGTTAGAGAGGGTCAGAGATACCCCCTCAATGGGGAATCTGTACAGGCTGGTCTGCTTAGAGAGGGTCAGAGATACCCCCTCAATGGGGAATCTGTACAGGCTGGTCTGGTTAGAGTGGGTCAGAGATACGCCCTCAATGGGGAATCTGTACAGACTGGTCTGGTTAGAGAGGGTCAGAGATTCCCCCTCAATGGGGAATCTGTACAGGCTGGTCTGCTTAGACTGGATCAGAGATACCCCCTCATTGCGGAATCTGTACAGGCTGGTCTGGTTAGAGTGGGTCAGAGATACCACCTCAATGGGGAATCTGTACAGGCTGGTCTGCTTAGAATGGGTTAGAGATACCCCCCTCAATGGGGAATCTGTACAGGCTGGTCTGCTTAGACTGGATCAGAGATACCCCGTCAATGTGGAATCTGTACAGGCTGGTCTGGTTAGAGTGGGTCTGAGATACCCCCTCAATGGGGAATCTGGACAGGCTGGTCTGGTTAGAGAGGGTCAGAGATACCCCCTCAATGGGGAATCTGTACAGGCTGGTCTGGTTAGAGTGGGTAGAGATACCCCCTCAATGGGGAACCTGTACAGGCTGGTCTGATTAGAGAGGGTCAGAGATACCCCCCTCAATGGGGAATCTGTACAGGCTGCTCTGTTTAGGGCTTGAGATACCCCCTCAATGGGGAATCTGTACAGGCTGGTCTGCTTAGAGTGGGTAGAGATACCCCCTCAATGGGGAATCTGTACAGGCTGGTCTGGTTAGAGTGGGTAGAGATACCCCCTTAATGGGGAATCTGTACAGGCTGGTCTGGTTAGAGTGGTTCAGAGATACCCCCTCATTGGGGAATCTGTACAGGCTGGTCTGGTTAGAGTGGGTCAGAGATACCCCACTCAATGCGGAATCTGTACAAGCTGGTCTGCTTAGACTGGATCAGAGATACCCCCTCAATGGGGAATCTGTACAGGCTGGTCTGGTTAGAGTGGGTCGGAGATATCCCCTCAATGGGGAATCTGTACAGGCTCGTCTGGTTAGAGTGGGTCAGAGATACCCCCTCAATGGAGAATCTGTACAGGCTGGTCTGCTCAGAGTTGGTCCGAGATACCCCCTCAATGGGGAATCTGTACATGCTGGTCTTGTTAGGGTTTGAGATACCCCCCTCATGGGGAATCTGTACAGGCTGGTCTGGTTAGACTGGATCAGAGATACCCCCTCAATGGGGAATCTGTACAGTCTGGTCTGGTTAGAGAGGGTCAGAGATAACCCCTCAATGGGGAATCTGGACAGGCTGGTCTGGTTAGAGTGGGTCAGAGATACCCCCTCAATGGCGAATCTGCACAGGCTGGTCTGGTTAGTGTGGGTCAGAGATACCCCCACATTGGGGAATCTGTACAGGCTGGTCTGGTTAGAGAGGGTCAGAGATACCCCCTGAATGGGGAACCTGTACAGGCTGCTCTGGTTTGAGTGGGTCAGAAATATCCTCCTCAATGGGTAATCTGTACAATTTGGTCTGGTTAGTGTGTGTCAGAGATACCTCAATTGCAGGAATCTGTCATTGCTGGTCTGGTTGGAATGGGTCAGAGATACCCCCTCAATGGGAGAATCTGTAGAGGCTGGTCTGGTTGGATAGGGTCAGAGATACCCCCCTCAATGCGGAATCTGTATAGGCTGGTCTGGTTAGAGTGGGTCAGAGATACCCCCCTCAATGGGGAATCTGTACAGGCTGGTCTGCTTAGAGTGGGTCAGAGATACCCCCTCACTGGGGAATCTGTACAGGCTGGTCTGGTTAGTGTGGTTCAGAGATACCCCCTCATTGGGGAATCCGTACAGGCTGGTCTGGTTAGGGCTTGAGATACCCCCTCATGGGGAATCTGTACAGGCTGATCTGGTTAGTGTGGTTCAGAATTACCCCCTCAATGGGGAATCTGTACAGGCTGGTCTGGTTAGAGAGGGTCAGAGATACCCCCTGAATGGTGAATCTGTGCAGGCTGGTCTGGGTATTGGGGCTCAGAGATACCCCCTCACTGGGAAATCTGTACAGGCTGGTCTGGTTAGAGTGGGTCAGAGATACACCCTCAATGGGGAATCTGTACAGGCTGGTCTGCTTAGAGAGGGTCAGAGATTCCCCCTCAATGTGGAATCTGTACAGGCTGGTCTGCTTAGACTGGATCAGAGATACCCCCTCATTGGGTAATCTGTACAGGCTGGTCTGGTTATAGTGAGTCAGAGATACCCCCTCAATGGGGAATCTGTACCGGCTGGTCTGGTTAGAGTGGGTCAGAGATACCCCCTCAATGGGGAATCTGTACATGCTGGTCTGGTTAGGGTTTGAGATACCCCCCTCATGGGGAATCTGTACAGGCTGGTCTTGTTAGACTGGATCAGAGATACCCCCTCAATGGGGAATCTGTACAGGCTGGTCTGGTTAGAGAGGGTCAGAGATACCCCCTCAGTGGGGAATCTGTACAGGCTGGTCTGTTTATAGTGAGTCAGAGATACCCCCTCAATGGGGAATCTTTACAGGCTGGTCTAGTTAGAGAGGGTCAGAGATACGCCCTCAATGGGGAATCTGTACAGGCTGGGCTGGTTACTGTGGGTCAGAGATACCCCCTCAATGGCGAATCTGCACAGGCTGGTCTGGTTAGTGTGGGTCAGAGATACCCCCACATTGGGGAATCTGTACAGGCTGGTCTGGTTAGTTTGGGTCAGAGATTCCCCCTCAATGGGGAATCTGTACAGGCTGGTCTGGTTAGAGTGGGTCAGAGATACCCCACTTAATGCGGAATCTGTACAAGCTGGTCTGCTTAGACTGGATCAGAGATACCCCCTCAATGGGGAATCTGTACAGGCTGGTCTGGTTAGAGTGGGTCGGAGATATCCCCTCAATGGGGAATCTGGACAGGCTGGTCTGGTTAGAGTAGGTCAGAGATACCCCCCTCAATGGAGAATCTGTACAGGCTGGTCTGCTCAGAGTTGGTCCGAGATACCCCCTCAATGGGGAATCTGTACATGCTGGTCTTGTTAGGGTTTGAGATACCCCCCTCATGGGGAATCTGTACAGGCTGGTCTGGTTAGAGAGGGTCAGAGATAACCCCTCAATGGGGAATCTGGACAGGCTGGTCTGGTTAGAGTGGGTCAGAGATACCCCCTCAATGGGGAATCTGTACATGCTGGTCTTGTTAGGGTTTGAGATACCCCCCTCAATGGCGTATCTGCACAGGCTGGTCTGGTTAGTGTGGGTCAGAGATACCCCCACATTGGGGAATCTGTACAGGCTGGTCTGGTTAGAGAGGGTCAGAGATACCCCCTGAATGGGGAACTTGTACAGGCTGCTCTGGTTTGAGTGGGTCAGAAATATCCCCCTCAATGGGTAATCTGTACAATTTGGTCTGGTTAGTGTGTGTCAGAGATACCTCTATTGCAGGAATCTGTCATTACTGGTCTAGTTGGAATGGGTCAGAGATACCCCCTCAATGGGAGAATCTGTAGAGGCTGGTCTGGTTGGATAGGGTCAGAGATACCCCCCTCAATGCGGAATCTGTATAGGCTGGTCGGGTTAGAGTGGGTCAGAGATACCCCCCTCAAATGGGAATCTGTACAGGCTGGTCTGCTTAGAGTGGGTCAGAGATACCCCCTCACTGGGGAATCTGTACAGGCTGGTCTGGTTAGTGTGGTTCAGAGATACCCCCTCATTGGGGAATCCGTACAGGCTGGTCTGGTTAGGGCTTGAGATACCCCCTCATCGGGAATCTGTACAGGCTGGTCTGGTTAGTGTGGGTCAGAATTACCCCCTCAATGGGTAATCTGTACAAGCTGGTCTGGTTAGAGAGGGTCAGAGATACCCCCTGAATGGTGAATCTGTGCAGGCTGGTCTGGGTATTGGGGCTCAGAGATACCCCCTCACTGGGGAATCTGTACAGGCTGGTCTGCTTAGACTGGATCAGAGATACCCCCTCATTGGGGAATCTGTACAGGCTGGTCTGGTTAGAGTGGGTCAGAGATACCCCCCTCAATGGGGAATCTGTACAGGCTGGTCTGGTAATAGCGAGTCAGAGATACCCCCTCAATGGGGAATCAGTACAGGCTGGTCTGGTTAGAGTGGGTCAGAGATACCCCCTTAATGGGGAATCTGTACAGGCTCATCTGCTTAGACTGGATCAGAGATACCCCCTCATTGGGGAATCTGTACAGGCTGGTCTGGTTATAGTGAGTCAGAGATACCCCCTCAATGGGGAATCTGTACAGGCTGGTCTGGTTAGAGTGGGTCAGAGATAACCCCTCAATGGGGAATCGGTACAGGCTGGTCTGGTTAGAGTGGGTCAGAGATACCCCACTCAATGGGCTATCTGTACAGGCTGGTCTGCTTAGAGTGGATCAGAGATACCCCCTCAATGGGGAATCTGTACAGGCTGGTCTGGTTAGAGTGGGTCGGAGATATCCCCTCAATGGGGAATCTGGACAGGCTGGTCTGGTTAGAGTGGGTCAGAGATACCCCCCTCAATAGAGAATCTGTACAGGCTGGTCTGGTTAGAGTTGGTCCGAGATACCCCCTCAATGGGGAATCTGTACATGCTGGTCTGGTTAGGGTTTGAGATACCCCTCTCATGGGGAATCTGTACAGGCTGGTCTGGTTAGACTGGATCAGAGATACCCCCTCAATGGGGAATCTGTACAGTCTGGTCTGGTTAGAGAGGGTCAGAGATAACCCTTCAATGGGGAATCTGGACAGGCTGGTCTGGTTACTGTGGGTCAGAGTTACCCCCTCAATGGCGAATCTGCACAGGCTGGTCTGGTTAGTGTGGGTCAGAGATACCCCCACATTGGGGAATCTGTACAGGCTGGTCTGGTTAGAATGGGTCAGAGATACCCCCTCAATGGGGAATCTTTACAGGCTGGTCTGGTTAGAGTGGGTCAGAGATACCCCCTCATGGGGAATCTGTACAGGCTGGTCTGGTTAGAGTGGGTAGAGATACCCCCTCAATGGGGAACCTGTACAGGCTGGTCTGATTAGAGAGGGTCAGAGATACCCCCCTCAATGGGGAATCTGTACAGGCTGCTCTGGTTAGGGCTTGAGATACCCCCTGAATGGGGAATCTGTACAGGCTGGTCTGGTTAGAGTGGGTAGAGATACCCCCTCATTGGGGAACCTGTACAGGCTACTCTGGTTTGAGTGGGTCAGAAATACCCCCCTCAATGGGTAATCTGTACAATTTGGTCTGGTTAGTGTGTGTCAGAGATACCTCAATTGCAGGAATCTGTCATTGCTGGTCTGGTTGGAATGGGTCAGAGATACCCCCTCAATGGGAGAATCTGTAGACGCTGGTCTGGTTGGATAGGGTCAGAGATACCCCCTCAATGGGGAATCTGTACAGGCTGGTCTGCTTAGAGAGGGTCAGAGATACCCCCTCAATGGGGAATCTGTACAGGCTGGTCTGGTTAGAGTGGGTCAGAGATACGCCCTCAATGGGGAATCTGTACAGACTGGTCTGGTTAGAGAGGGTCAGAGATTCCCCCTCAATGGGGAATCTGTACAGGCTGGTCTGCTTAGACTGGATCAGAGATACCCCCTCATTGCGGAATCTGTACAGGCTGGTCTGGTTAGAGTGGGTCAGAGATACCCCCTCAATGGGGAATCTGTACAGGCTGGTCTGCTTAGAATGGGTTAGAGATACCCCCCTCAATGGGGAATCTGTACAGGCTGGTCTGCTTAGACTGGATCAGAGATACCCCGTCAATGTGGAATCTGTACAGGCTGGTCTGGTTAGAGTGGGTCTGAGATACCCCCTCAATGGGGAATCTGGACAGGCTGGTCTGGTTAGAGAGGGTCAGAGATACCCCCTCAATGGGGAATCTGTACAGGCTGGTCTGGTTAGAGTGGGTAGAGATACCCCCTCAATGGGGAACCTGTACAGGCTGGTCTGATTAGAGAGGGTCAGAGATACCCCCCTCAATGGGGAATCTGTACAGGCTGCTCTGTTTAGGGCTTGAGATACCCCCTCAATGGGGAATCTGTACAGGCTGGTCTGCTTAGAGTGGGTAGAGATACCCCCTCAATGGGGAATCTGTACAGGCTGGTCTGGTTAGAGTGGGTAGAGATACCCCCTCAATGGGAATCTGTACAGGCTGGTCTGGTTAGAGAGGATCAGAGATACTCCCCTCAATGGGGAATCTGTACAGGCTGCTCTGGATAGGGTTTGAGATACCCCCTCAATGGGGAATCTGTACAGGCTGTTCTGGTTAGCGTGGGTCAAAGACACACCCTAAATAAGGTATCTGCACAGGCTGGTCTGGTTAGAGTGGGTCAGAGATACTCCCTCAATGGGGAATCTGTACAGGCTGTTCTGGTTAGAGAGGGTCAGAGATACCCAATCGATGGGGAATCTGTACAGACTGGTCTGGTTAGAGGGGGTCAGAGATACCCCCTCAATGGGGAATCTGTACAGGCTGGTCTGCTTAGACTGGATCAGAGATACCCCCTCATTGGGGAGTCTGTACAGGCTGGTCTGGTTATAGTGAGTCAGAGATACCCCCTCAATGGGGAATCTGTACAGGCTGGTCTGGTTAGAGTGGGTCAGAGATACCCCCTCAATGGGGAATCTGTACAGGCTGGTCTGGTTATAGTGAGTTAGAGATACCCCCTCAATGGGGAATCTGTACAGGCTGGTCTGGTTAGAGTGGGTCAGAGATACCCCCTAAATGGGGAATCGGTACAGGCTGGTTTGGTTAGAGTGGGTCAGAGATACCCCACTCAATGGGGAATCTGTACAGGCTGGTCTGCTTAGACTGGATCAGAGATACCCCCTCAATGGGGAATCTGTACAGGCTGGTCTGGTTAGAGTGGGTCGAAGATACCCCCTCAATGGGGAATCTGGACAGGCTGGTCTGGTTGGAGTGGGTCAGAGATACCCCCCTCAATGGAGAATCTGTACAGGCTGGTCTGGTTAGAGTTGGTCCGAGATACCCCCTCAATGGGGAATCTGTACATGCTGGTCTTGTTAGGGTTTGAGATACCCCCCTCATGGGGAATCTGTACAGGCTGGTCTGGTTAGACTGGATCAGGGATACTCCCTCAATGGGGAATCTGTACAGGCTGGTCTGGTTAGAGAGGGTCAGAGATAACCCTTCAATGGGGAATCTGGACAGGCTGGTCTGGTTACTGTGGGTCAGAGATACCCCCTCAATGGCGAATCTGCACAGGCTGGTCTGGTTAGTGTGGGTCAGAGATACCCCCACATTGGGGAATCTGTACAGGCTGGTCTGGTTAGAATGGGTCAGAGATACCCCCTCAATGGGGAATCTTTACAGGCTGGTCTGGTTAGAGTGGGTCAGAGATACCCCCTCAATGGGGAATCTGTACAGGCTGGTCTTGTTAGAGTGGGTAGAGATACCCCCTCAATGGGGAACCTGTACAGGCTGGTCTGATTAGAGAGGGTCAGAGATACCCCCCTCAATGGGGAATCTGTACAGGCTGCTCTGGTTAGGGCTTGAGATACCCCCTCAATGGGGAATCTGTATAGGCTGGTCTGGTTAGAATGGGTCAGAGATGCCCCCTCAATGGGGAATCTTTACAGGCTGGTCTGGTTAGAGTGGGTCAGAGATACCCCCTCATGGGGAATCTGTACAGGCTGGTCTGGTTAGAGTGGGTAGAGATACCCCCTCAATGGGGAACCTGTACAGGCTGGTCTGATTAGAGAGGGTCAGAGATACCCCCCTCAATGGGGAATCTGTACAGGCTGCTCTGGTTAGGGCTTGAGATTCCCCCTGAATGGGGAATCTGTACAGGCTGGTCTGGTTAGAGTGGGTAGAGATACCCCCTCATTGGGGAACCTGTACAGGCTACTCTGGTTTGAGTGGGTCAGAAATACCCCCCTCAATGGGTAATCTGTACAATTTGGTCTGGTTAGTGTGTGTCAGAGATACCTCAATTGCAGGAATCTGTCATTGCTGGTCTGGTTGGAATGGGTCAGAGATACCCCCTCAATGGGAGAATCTGTAGACGCTGGTCTGGTTGGATAGGGTCAGAGATACCCCCCTCAATGCGGAATCTGTATAGGCTGGTCTGGTTAGAGAGGGTCAGAGATACCCCCTCAATGGGGAATCTGTACAGGCTGGTCTGCTTAGAGAGGGTCAGAGATACCCCCTCAATGGGGAATCTGTACAGGCTGGTCTGGTTAGAGTGGGTCAGAGATACGCCCTCAATGGGGAATCTGTACAGACTGGTCTGGTTAGAGAGGGTCAGAGATTCCCCCTCAATGGGGAATCTGTACAGGCTGGTCTGCTTAGACTGGATCAGAGATACCCCCTCATTGCGGAATCTGTACAGGCTGGTCTGGTTAGAGTGGGTCAGAGATACCCCCTCAATGGGGAATCTGTACAGGCTGGTCTGCTTAGAATGGGTTAGAGATACCCCCCTCAATGGGGAATCTGTACAGGCTGGTCTGCTTAGACTGGATCAGAGATACCCCGTCAATGTGGAATCTGTACAGGCTGGTCTGGTTAGAGTGGGTCTGAGATACCCCCTCAATGGGGAATCTGGACAGGCTGGTCTGGTTAGAGAGGGTCAGAGATACCCCCTCAATGGGGAATCTGTACAGGCTGGTCTGGTTAGAGTGGGTAGAGATACCCCCTCAATGGGGAACCTGTACAGGCTGGTCTGATTAGAGAGGGTCAGAGATACCCCCCTCAATGGGGAATCTGTACAGGCTGCTCTGTTTAGGGCTTGAGATACCCCCTCAATGGGGAATCTGTACAGGCTGGTCTGCTTAGAGTGGGTAGAGATACCCCCTCAATGGGGAATCTGTACAGGCTGGTCTGGTTAGAGTGGTTCAGAGATACCCCCTCATTGGGGAATCTGTACAGGCTGGTCTGGTTAGAGAGGATCAGAGATACTCCCCTCAATGGGGAATCTGTACAGGCTGCTCTGGATAGGGTTTGAGATACCCCCTCAATTGGGAATCTGTACAGGCTGTTCTGGTTAGCGTGGGTCAAAGACACACCCTAAATAAGGTATCTGCACAGGCTGGTCTGGTTAGAGTGGGTCAGAGATACTCCCTCAATGGGGAATCTGTACAGGCTGTTCTGGTTAGAGAGGGTCAGAGATACCCAATCGATGGGGAATCTGTACAGACTGGTCTGGTTAGAGGGGGTCAGAGATACCCCCTCAATGGGGAATCTGTACAGGCTGGTCTGCTTAGACTGGATCAGAGATACCCCCTCATTGGGGAGTCTGTACAGGCTGGTCTGGTTATAGTGAGTCAGAGATGCCCCCTCAATGGGGAATCTGTACAGGCTGGTCTGGTTAGAGTGGGTCAGAGATACCCCCTCAATGGGGAATCTGTACAGGCTGGTCTGGTTATAGTGAGTTAGAGATACCCCCTCAATGGGGAATCTGTACAGGCTGGTCTGGTTAGAGTGGGTCAGAGATACCCCCTAAATGGGGAATCGGTACAGGCTGGTTTGGTTAGAGTGGGTCAGAGATACCCCACTCAATGGGGAATCTGTACAGGCTGGTCTGCTTAGACTGGATCAGAGATACCCCCTCAATGGGGAATCTGTACAGGCTGGTCTGGTTAGAGTGGGTCAGAGATACCCCTTCAATGGGGAATCTGTACAGGCTGGTCTGGTTAGAGTGGGTCAGAGATACGCCCTCAATGGGGAATCTGTACAGACTGGTCTGGTTAGAGAGGGTCAGAGATTCCCCCTCAATGGGGAATCTGTACAGCCTGGTCTGCTTAGACTGGATCAGAGATACCCCCTCATTGCGGAATCTGTACAGGCTGGTCTGGTTAGAGTATGTCAGAGATACCCCCTCAATGCGGAATCTGTACAGGCTGGTCTGCTTAGAGTGGGTTAGAGATACCCCCCTCAATGGGGAATCTGTACAGGCTGGTCTGCTTAGACTGGATCAGAGATACCCCCTCAATGTGGAATCTGTACAGGCTGGTCTGGTTTGACTGGGTCGGAGATACCCCCTCAATGGGGAATCTGGACAGGCTGGTCTGGTTAGAGAGGGTCAGAGATACCCCCTCAATGGGGAATCTGTACAGGCTGGTCTGGTTAGAGTGGGTAGAGATACCCCCTCAATGGGGAACCTGTACAGGCTGGTCTGATTAGAGAGGGTCAGAGATACCCCCCTCAATGGGGAATCTGTACAGGCTGCTCTGGTTAGGGCTTGAGATTCCCCCTGAATGGGGAATCTGTACAGGCTGGTCTGGTTAGAGTGGGTAGAGATACCCCCTCATTGGGGAACCTGTACAGGCTACTCTGGTTTGAGTGGGTCAGAAATACCCCCCTCAATGGGTAATCTGTACAATTTGGTCTGGTTAGTGTGTGTCAGAGATACCTCAATTGCAGGAATCTGTCATTGCTGGTCTGGTTGGAATGGGTCAGAGATACCCCCTCAATGGGAGAATCTGTAGACGCTGGTCTGGTTGGATAGGGTCAGAGATACCCCCCTCAATGCGGAATCTGTATAGGCTGGTCTGGTTAGAGAGGGTCAGAGATACCCCCTCAATGGGGAATCTGTACAGGCTGGTCTGCTTAGAGAGGGTCAGAGATACCCCCTCAATGGGGAATCTGTACAGGCTGGTCTGGTTAGAGTGGGTCAGAGATACGCCCTCAATGGGGAATCTGTACAGACTGGTCTGGTTAGAGAGGGTCAGAGATTCCCCCTCAATGGGGAATCTGTACAGGCTGGTCTGCTTAGACTGGATCAGAGATACCCCCTCATTGCGGAATCTGTACAGGCTGGTCTGGTTAGAGTGGGTCAGAGATACCCCCTCAATGGGGAATCTGTACAGGCTGGTCTGCTTAGAATGGGTTAGAGATACCCCCCTCAATGGGGAATCTGTACAGGCTGGTCTGCTTAGACTGGATCAGAGATACCCCGTCAATGTGGAATCTGTACAGGCTGGTCTGGTTAGAGTGGGTCTGAGATACCCCCTCAATGGGGAATCTGGACAGGCTGGTCTGGTTAGAGAGGGTCAGAGATACCCCCTCAATGGGGAATCTGTACAGGCTGGTCTGGTTAGAGTGGGTAGAGATACCCCCTCAATGGGGAACCTGTACAGGCTGGTCTGATTAGAGAGGGTCAGAGATACCCCCCTCAATGGGGAATCTGTACAGGCTGCTCTGTTTAGGGCTTGAGATACCCCCTCAATGGGGAATCTGTACAGGCTGGTCTGCTTAGAGTGGGTAGAGATACCCCCTCAATGGGGAATCTGTACAGGCTGGTCTGGTTAGAGTGGTTCAGAGATACCCCCTCATTGGGGAATCTGTACAGGCTGGTCTGGTTAGAGAGGATCAGAGATACTCCCCTCAATGGGGAATCTGTACAGGCTGCTCTGGATAGGGTTTGAGATACCCCCTCAATTGGGAATCTGTACAGGCTGTTCTGGTTAGCGTGGGTCAAAGACACACCCTAAATAAGGTATCTGCACAGGCTGGTCTGGTTAGAGTGGGTCAGAGATACTCCCTCAATGGGGAATCTGTACAGGCTGTTCTGGTTAGAGAGGGTCAGAGATACCCAATCGATGGGGAATCTGTACAGACTGGTCTGGTTAGAGGGGGTCAGAGATACCCCCTCAATGGGGAATCTGTACAGGCTGGTCTGCTTAGACTGGATCAGAGATACCCCCTCATTGGGGAGTCTGTACAGGCTGGTCTGGTTATAGTGAGTCAGAGATGCCCCCTCAATGGGGAATCTGTACAGGCTGGTCTGGTTAGAGTGGGTCAGAGATACCCCCTCAATGGGGAATCTGTACAGGCTGGTCTGGTTATAGTGAGTTAGAGATACCCCCTCAATGGGGAATCTGTACAGGCTGGTCTGGTTAGAGTGGGTCAGAGATACCCCCTAAATGGGGAATCGGTACAGGCTGGTTTGGTTAGAGTGGGTCAGAGATACCCCACTCAATGGGGAATCTGTACAGGCTGGTCTGCTTAGACTGGATCAGAGATACCCCCTCAATGGGGAATCTGTACAGGCTGGTCTGGTTAGAGTGGGTCAGAGATACCCCTTCAATGGGGAATCTGTACAGGCTGGTCTGGTTAGAGTGGGTCAGAGATACGCCCTCAATGGGGAATCTGTACAGACTGGTCTGGTTAGAGAGGGTCAGAGATTCCCCCTCAATGGGGAATCTGTACAGCCTGGTCTGCTTAGACTGGATCAGAGATACCCCCTCATTGCGGAATCTGTACAGGCTGGTCTGGTTAGAGTATGTCAGAGATACCCCCTCAATGCGGAATCTGTACAGGCTGGTCTGCTTAGAGTGGGTTAGAGATACCCCCCTCAATGGGGAATCTGTACAGGCTGGTCTGCTTAGACTGGATCAGAGATACCCCCTCAATGTGGAATCTGTACAGGCTGGTCTGGTTTGACTGGGTCGGAGATACCCCCTCAATGGGGAATCTGGACAGGCTGGTCTGGTTAGAGAGGGTCAGAGATACCCCCTCAATGGGGAATCTGTACAGGCTGGTCTGGTTAGAGTGGGTAGAGATACCCCCTCAATGGGGAACCTGTACAGGCTGGTCTGATTAGAGAGGGTCAGAGATACCCCCCTCAATGGGGAATCTGTACAGGCTGCTCTGTTTAGGGCTTGAGATACCCCCTCAATGGGGAATCTGTACAGGCTGCTCTGGTTAGATTGTGTAGAGATACCCCCTCAATGTGGAATCTGTACAGGCTGGTCTGGTTAGAGTGGGTAGAGATACCCCCTCAATTGGGAATCTGTACAGGCCGGTCTGGTTAGAGTGGGTCAGAGATACCCCCTCAATGGGGAATCTGTACAGGCTGGTCTGGTTAGAGTAGGTCAGAGATACCCCCCTCAATGGAGAATCTGTACAGGCTGGTCTGCTTAGAGTTGGTCCGAGATACTCCCTCAATGGGGAATCTGTACATGCTGGTCTTGTTAGGGTTTGATATACCCCCCTCATGGGGAATCTGTACAGGCTGGTCTGGTTAGACTGGATCAGAGATACCCCCTCAATGGGGAATCTGTACAGTCTGGTCTGGTTAGAGAGGGTCAGAGATAACCCCTCAATGGGGAATCTGTACAGGCTGGTCTGGTTAGAGTGGTTCAGAGATACCCCCTCAATGGGGAATCTGTACAGGCTGGTCTGGTTAGAGTGGGTAGAGATACCCCCTCAATGGGGAATCTGTACAGGCTGATCTGATTAGAGAGGGTCAGAGATACCCCCCTCAATGGGGTATCTGTACAGGCTGCTCTGGTTAGGGCTTGAGATACCCCCTCAATGGGGAATCTGTACAAGTTGGTCTGGTTAGAGCGGGTAGAGATACCCCCTCAATGGGGAACCTGTACAGGCTGCTCTGGTTTGAGTGGGTCATAAATATCCCCCTCAATGGGGAATCTGTACAGGCTGGTCTGGTTAGAGTGGGTCGGAGATACCCCCTCAATGGGGAATCTGGATAGCCTGGTCTGGTTAGAGTGGGTCAGAGATACCCCCTATCAATGGAGAATCTGTACAGGCTGGTCTGGTTAGAGTGGGTCAGAGATACCCCCTCAATGGGGAATCTGTACATGCTGGTCTGGTTAGGGTTTGAGATACCCACCTCATGGCGAATCTGTACAGGCTGGTCTTGTTAGACTGGATCAGAGATACCCCCTCAATGGGGAATCTGTACAGTCTGGTCTGGTTAGAGAGGGTCAGAGA
Organism: Carcharodon carcharias; assembly: GCF_017639515.1. Lineage (NCBI taxonomy): Eukaryota > Metazoa > Chordata > Chondrichthyes > Lamniformes > Lamnidae > Carcharodon > Carcharodon carcharias. The sequence continues at coordinate 16,841,284 of NC_054499.1, forward strand.
TAACCCCTCAATGGGGAATCTGGACAGGCTGGTCTGGTTACTGTGCGTCAGAGATACCCCCTCAATGGCGAATCTGCACAGGCTGGTCTGGTTAGTGTGGGTCAGAGATACCCCCACATTGGGGAATCTGTACAGGCTGGTCTGGTTAGAATGGGTCAGAGATACCCCCTCAATGGGGAATCTGTACAGGCTGGTCTGGTTAGATTGGGTCAGAGATACCCCCTCAATGGGGAATCTGTACAGGCTGGTCTGGTTTGAGTGGGTCAGAGATACCCCCTCCATGGGGAATCTGTACAGGCTGGTCTGGTTAGAGTGGGTAGAGATACCCCCTCAATGGGGAACCTGTACAGGCTGGTCTGATTAGAGAGGGTCAGAGATACCACCCTCAATGGGGAATCTGTACAGGCTGCTCTGGTTAGCTCTTGAGATACCCCCTCAATGGGGAATCTGTACAGGCAGGTCTGGTTAGAGTGGGTAGAGATATCCCCTCAATGGGGAACCTGTACAGGCTGCTCTGGTTTGAGTGGGTCAGAAATACCCCCCTCAATGGGTAATCTGTACAATTTGGTCTGGTTAGTGTGTGTCAGAGATACCTCAATTGAAGGAATCTGTCATTGCTGCTCAGGTTGGAATGGGTCAGAGATACCCCCTCAATGGGAGAATCTGTACAGGCTGGTCTGGTTAGAATGGGTCAGAGATACCCCCTGAATGGGGAATCTGTACAGGCTGGTCTGGTTAGAGTGGGTCAGAGATACCCCCTCAATGGGGAATCTGTACAGGCTGGTCTGGTTAGAGTGGGTAGATATACCCCCTCAATGGGGAATCTGGATAGCCTGGTCTGGTTAGTGTGTGTCAGAGATACCTCAATTGCAGGAATCTGTCATTGCTGCTCAGGTTGGAATGGGTCAGAGATACCCCCTCAATGGGAGAATCTGTACAGGCTGGTCTGGTTAGAATGGGTCAGAGATACCCCCTGAATGGGGAATCTGTACAGGCTGGTCTGGTTAGAGTGGGTCAGAGATACCCCCTCAATGGGGAATCTGTACAGGCTGGTCTGGTTAGAGTGGGTAGATATACCCCCTCAATGGGGAACCTGTACAGGCTGCTCTGGTTTGAGTGGGTCAGAAATACCCCCCTCAATGGGTAATCTGTACAATTTGGTCTGGTTAGTGAGTGTCAGAGATACCTCAATTGCAGGAATCTGTCATTGCTGCTCAGGTTGGAATGGGTCAGAGATACCCCCTCAATGGGAGAATCTGTACAGGCTGGTCTGGTTAGAATGGGTCAGAGATACCCCCTGAATGGGGAATCTGTACAGGCTGGTCTGGTTAGAGTGGGTCAGAGATACCCCCTCAATGGGGAATCTATACAGGCTGGTCTGGTTAGAGTGGGTAGATATACCCCCTCAATGGGGAACCTGTACAGGCTGCTCTGGTTTGAGTGGGTCAGAAATACCCCCCTCAATGGGTAATCTGTACAATTTGGTCTGGTTAGTGTGTGTCAGAGATACCTCAATTGCAGGAATCTGTCATTGCTGCTCAGGTTGGAATGGGTCAGAGATACCCCCTCAATGGGAGAATCTGTACAGGCTGGTCTGGTTAGTGTGGGTCAGAGATAACCCCCTCAATGGGGAATCTGTACAGGCTGGTCTGGTTAGAGTGGGTCAGAGATACCCCCTCAATGGGGAATCTGTACAGGCTGGTCTGCTTAGACTGGATCAGAGATACCCCCTCATTGCGGAATCTGTACAGGCTGGTCTGGTTAGAGTGGGTCAGAGATACCCCCTCAATGGGGAATCTGTACAGGCTGGTCTGGTTAGAGTGGGTCAGAGATACCCCCTCAATGGGGAATCTATACAGGCTGGTCTGGTTAGAGTGGGTCAGAGATGCCCCCCTCAATGGGGAATCTGTACAGGCTGGTCTGCTTAGACTGGATCAGAGATACCCCCTCGATGTGGAATCTGTACAGGCTGGTCTGGTTAGAGTGGGTCGGAGATACCCCCTCAATGGGGTATCTGGACAGGCTGGTCTGGTTAGAGAGGGTCAGAGATACCCCCTGAATGGGAAATCTGTGCAGGCTGGTCTGGTTAGAGTGGTTCGGAGATACCCCCTCAATGGGGAATCTGGACAGGCTGGTCTGGTTAGAGTGGGTCAGAGATACCCCACTCAATGGAGAATCTGTACAGGCTGGTGTGGTTAGAGTGGATCAGAGATACCCCCTCAATGGGGAATCTGTACAGGCTGGTCTGGTTAGAGAGGGTCAGAGATAACCCCTCAATGGGGATTCTGGACAGGCTGGTCTGGTTACTGTGGGTCAGAGATACCCCCTCAATGGCGAATATGCACAGGCTGGTCTGGTTAGTGTGGGTCAGAGATACCCCCACATTGCAGAATCTGTTCAGGCTGGTCTGGTTAGAATGGGTCAGAGATACCCCCTCAATGGGGAATCTGTACAGGCTGGTCTGGTTAGAGTGGGTCAGAGATACCCCCTCAATGGGGAATCTGTACAGGCTGGTCTGATTAGAGAGGGTCAGAGATACCCCCCTCAATGGGGAATCTGTACAGGCTGCTCTGGTTAGGGCTTGAGATACCCCCTGAATGGGGAATCTGTACAGGCTGGTCTGGATAGAGTGGGTAGAGATACCCCCTCAATGGGGAACCTGTACAGGCTGCTCTGGTTTGAGTGGGTCAGAAATATCCCCCTCAATGGGTAATCTGTACAATTTGGTCTGGTTAGTGTGTGTCAGAGATACCTCCATTGCACGAAACTGTCATTGCTGGTCTGGTTGGAATGGGTCAGAGATACCCCCTCAATGGGAGAATCTGTACAGGCTGGTCTGGTTAGAGAGGGTGAGAGATACATCCTCAATGGGGAATCTGTACATGCTGGTCTTGTTTGGGTCAGAGATACCCCCTCAGTGGGGAATCTGTACAGACTGGTCTGGTTAGAGTGGGTCTGAGATACCCCCTCAATGGGGAATCTCTACAGGCTGGTCTGTTTAGAGAGGGTCAGAGATACCCCCTCAATGGGGAATCTGTACATGCTGGTCTGGTTTGGGTCAGAGATACCCCCTCAATGGGGAATCTGTACAGGCTGGTCTGTTTAGAGCGGGTCAGAGATACGACCTCATTGGGGAATCTGTACAGGCTGGTCTGCTTAGACTGGATCAGAGATACCCCCTCAATGGCGAATCTGTACAGGCTGGTCTGGTTAGAGTGGATCAGAGATACCCCCTCAATGGGGAATCTGTACAGGCTGGTCTGGTTAGAGTGGGTCAGAGACACCCCCTCAATGGCGAATCTGCACAGGCTGGTCTGGTTCGTGTGGGTCAGAGATACCCCCACATTGGTGAATCTGTACAGGCTGGTCTGGTTAGAATGGGTCAGAGATACCCCCTCAATGGGGAATCTGTACAGGCTGGTCTGGTTAGAGTGGGTCAGAGATACCCCCTCAATGGTGAATCTGTACAGGCTGGTCTGGTTAGAGTTGGTAGAGATACCCCCTCAATGGGGAACCTGTACAGGCTGGTCTGATTAGAGAGGGTCAGAGATACCCCCGTCAATGGGGAATCTGTACAGGCTGCTCTGGTTAGGTCTTGAGATACCCCCTCAATGGGGAATCTGTACAGGCTGGTCTGTTTAGAGTGGGTAGAGATACCCCCTCAATGGGGAACCTGTACAGGCTGCTCTGGTTTGAGTGGGTCAGAAATACCCCCCTCAATGGATAATCTGTACAATTTGGTCTGGTTAGTGTGTGTCAGAGATACCTCAATTGCAGGAATCTGTCATTGCTGGTCTGGTTGGAATGGGTCAGAGATACCCCCTCAATGGGAGAATCTGTACAGGCTGGTCTGGTTAGAGTGGGTAGAGATACCCCCTGAATGGGGAAACTGTACAGGCTGGTCTGGTTAGAGTGGGTCTGAGATACCCCCTCAATGGGGAATCTGTACAGGCTGGTCTGGTTAGAGTGGGTCAGAGATACCCCTCTCAATGTGGAATCTGTACAGGCTGGTCTGCTTAGACTGGATCAGAGATACCCCCTCAATGGGGAATCTGTACAGGCTGGTCTGGTTAGAGTGGGTCGGAGATACCCCCTCAATGGAGAATCTGTACTGGCTGGTCTGGTTAGAGTAGGTCAGAGATACCCCCCTCAATGTAGAATCTGTACAGGCTGGTCTGGTTAGAGTGGGTCAGAGATACCCCCTCAATGGGGAATCTGTACATGCTGGTCTGGTTAGGGTTTGAGATACCCCCCTCATAGGGAATCTGTACAGGCTGGTCTGGTTAGACTGGATCAGAGATACCCCCCTCAGTGGGAAAACTGCACAGGCTGGTCTGGTTAGAGAGGGTCAGAGATAGCCCCTCAATGGGGAATCTGGACAGGCTGGTCTGGTTACTGTGGGTCAGAGATACCCCCACATTGGGGAATCTGTACTGGCTGCTCTGGTTAGAATGGGTCAGAGATACCCCCTCAATGGGGAATCTGTACAGGCTGGTCTGGTTAGAGTGGGTCAGAGATACCCCCTCAATGGGGAATCTGTACAGGCTGGTCTGGTTAGAGTGGGTCAGAGATACCCCCTCAATGGGGAATCTGTACAGGCTGCTCTGGTTAGAATGGGTCAGAGATACCCCCTCAATGGGGAATCTGTACAGGCTGGTCTGGTTAGAGTGGGTCAGAGATACCCCCTCAATGGGGAACCTGTACAGGCTGGTCTGATTAGAGAGGTTCAGAGATACCCCCCTCAATGGGGAATCTGTACAGGCTGCTCTGGTTAGGGCTTGAGATACCCCCTCAATGGGGAATCTGTACAGGCTGGTCTGGTTAGAGTGGGTAGAGATGCGCCCTCAATGGTGAACCTGTACCGGCTGCTCTGGTCTGAGTGGGTCAGAAATACCCCCCTCAATGTGTAATCTGTACAATTTGGTCTGGTTAGTGTGTGTCAGAGATACCTCAATTGCAGGAATCTGTCATTGCTGGTCTGGTTGGAATGGGTCAGAGATACCCCCTCAATGGGAGAATCTGTAGAGGCTGGTCTGGTTGGATAGGGTCAGAGATACCCCCCTCAATGCGGAATCTGTATATGTTGGTCTGGTTAGAGTGGGTCAGAGATACCCCCTCAATGGGAAATCTGTACAGGCTGGTCTGGTTAGAGAGGGTCAGAGATACCCCTCACTGGGGAATCTGTACAGGCTGGTCTGGTTAGAGTGGGTCCGAGACCCCCCCTCAATGGGGAATCTGTACAGACTTGTGTGGTTAGAGTGGGTCAGAGAAACCCCCTCAATGGGGAATCTGTACAGGCTGGTCTGCTTAGAGAGGGTCAGAGATACCCCCTCAATGGGGAATCTATACAGGCTGGTCTGGTTAGAGTGGTTCAGAGATACCCCCTCAATGGGGAATCTGTACAGGCTGGTCTGGTTAGAGAGGGTCAGAGATACCCCGCTCAATGGGGAATCTGTACATGCTGGTCTGGTTTGGGTCAGAGATACCCCCTCAATGGGGAATCTGTACAGGCTGGTCTGGTTAGCGTGGGTCAGAGATACCCCCTCAATGGGGAATCTGTACAGGCTGGTCTGGTTAACGTGGGTCAGAGACACCCCCTAAATAAGGAATCTGCACTGGCTGGTCTGTTTAGAGCGGGTCAGAGATACCCCCCTCAATGGAGAATCTGTACAGGCTGGTCTGGTTAGAGTGGGTCAGAGATACCCCCCTCAATGGAGAATCTGTACAGGCTGGTCTGGTTAGGGTTTGAGATACCCCCCTCATGGGGAATCTGTACAGGCTGGTCTTGTTAGACTGGATCAGAGATGCCCCCTCAATGGGGAATCTGGACAGGCTGGTCTGGTTACTGTGGGTCAGAGATACCCCCACATTGGGGAATCTGTACAGGTTGCTCTGGTTAGAATGGGTCAGAGATACCCCCTCATGGGGAATCTGTACAGGCTGGTCTGGTTAGTGTGGTTCAGAATTACCCCCTCAATGGGTAATCTGTACAGGCTGGTCTGGTTAGAGAGGGTCAGAGATACCCCCTGCATGGTGAATCTGTGCAGGCTGGCCTGGGTATTGGGGCTCAGAGATACCCCCTCACTGGGGAATCTGTACAGACTGGTTTGTTTAGAGTGGGTCAGATATACCCCCTCAATGGGGAATCTGTACAGGCTGGTCTGCTTAGAGAGGGTCAGAGATACCCCCTCACTGGGGAATCTGTACAGGCTGGTCTGGTTAGAGTGGGTCAGAGATACCCCCTCAATGGGGAATCTGTACAGGCTGGTCTGGTTTGAGAGGGTCAGAGATAACCCCTCAATGGGGAATCAGCACAGGCTGGTCTGGTTACTGTGGGTCAGAGATACCCCCTCAATGGCGAATCTGCACAGGCTCGGCTGGTTAGTGTGGGTCAGAGATACCCCCTCAATGGGGAATCTGTACAGGCTGGTCTGGTTAGAGTGGTTCAGAGATACCCCCTCAATGGGGAATCTGTACAGGCTGGTCTGGTTAGAGAGGGTCAAAGATTCCCCCTCACTGGGAAATCTGTACAGGCTGGTCTGGTTAGAGTGGGTCAGAGATACCCCCTCAATGGGGAATCTGTACAGGCTGGTCTGGTTAGAGTAGGTCAGAGATACCCCCCTCAATGGAGAATCTGTACAGGCTGGTCTGCTCAGAGTTGGTCCGAGATACCCCCTCAATGGGGAATCTGTACATGCTGGTCTTGTTAGGGTTTGAGATACCCCCCTCATGGGGAATCTGTACAGGCTGGTCTGGTTAGACTGGATCAGAGATACCCCCTCAATGGGGAATCTGTACAGTCTGGTCTGGTTAGAGAGGGTCAGAGATAACCCCTCAATGGGGAATCTGGACAGGCTGGTCCGGTTAGAGTGGGTCAGAGATACCCCCTCAATGGCGAATCTGTACATGCTGGTCTTGTTAGGGTTTGAGATACCCCCCTCAATGGCGAATCTGCACAGGCCGGTCTGGTTAGTGTGGGTCAGAGATACCCCCACATTGGGGAATCTGTACAGGCTGGTCTGGTTAGAGAGTGTCATAGCTACCCCCTGAATGGGGAACCTGTACAGGCTGCTCTGGTTTGAGTGGGTCAGAAATATCCCCCTCAATGGGTAATCTGTACAATTTGGTCTGGATAGTGTGTGTCAGAGATACCTCAATTGCAGGAATTTGTCATTGCTGGTCTGGTTGGAATGGGTCAGAGATACCCCCTCAATGGGAGAATCTGTAGAGGCTGGTCTGGTTGGATAGGGTCAGAGATACCCCACTCAATGCGGAATCTGTATAGGCTGGTCTGGTTAGAGTGGGTCAGAGATACCCCCCTCAATGGGAAATCTGTACAGGCTGGTCTGGTTAGAGTGGGTCAGAGATACCCCCCTCAATGGGAAATCTGTACAGGCTGGTCTGGTTAGAGAGGGTCAGAGATACCCCCTCAATGGGGAATCTGTACAGGCTGGTCTGCTTAGAGAGGGTCAGAGATACGCCCTCAATGGGGAATCTGTACAGGCTGGTCTGGTTAGAGTGGGTCAGAGATACGCCCTCAATGGGGAATCTGTACAGACTGGTCTGGTTAGAGAGGGTCAGAGATTCCCCCTCAATGGGGAATCTGTACAGCCTGGTCTGCTTAGACTGGATCAGAGATACCCCCTCATTGCGGAATCTGTACAGGCTGGTCTGGTTAGAGTATGTCAGAGATACCCCCTCAATGGGGAATCTGTACAGGCTGGTCTGCTTAGAGTGGGTTAGAGATACCCCCCTCAATGGGGAATCTGTACAGGCTGGTCTGCTTAGACTGGATCAGAGATACCCCCTCAATGTGGAATCTGTACAGGCTGGTCTGGTTTGAGTGGGTCGGAGATACCCCCTCAATGGGGAATCTGGACAGTCTGGTCTGGTTAGAGAGGGTCAGAGATAACCCCTCAATGGGGAATCTGGACAGACTGGTCTGGTTAGAGTTGGTCAGAGATACCCCCTCAATGGCGAATCTGTACATGCTGGTCTTGTTAGGGTTGAGATACCCCCCTCAATGGCGAATCTGCACAGGCCGGTCTGGTTAGTGTGGGTCAGAGATACCCCCACATTGGGGAATCTGTACAGGCTGGTCTGGTTAGAGAGCGTCATAGCTACCCCCTGAATGGGGAACCTGTACAGGCTGCTCTGGTTTGAGTGGGTCAGAAATATCCCCCTCAATGGGTAATCTGTACAATTTGGTCTGGTTAGTGTGTGTCAGAGATACCTCAATTGCAGGAATTTGTCATTGCTGGTCTGGTTGCAATGGGTCAGAGATACCCCCTCAATGGGAGAATCTGTAGAGGCTGGTCTGGTTGGATAGGGTCAGAGATACCCCCCTCAATGCGGAATCTGTATAGGCTGGTCTGGTTAGAGTGGGTCAGAGATACCCCCCTCAATGGGAAATCTGTACAGGCTGGTCTGGTTAGAGTGGGTCAGAGATACCCCCCTCAATGGGAAATCTGTACAGGCTGGTCTGGTTAGAGAGGGTCAGAGATACCCCCTCAATGGGGAATCTGTACAGGCTGGTCTGCTTAGAGAGGGTCAGAGATACCCCTTCAATGGGGAATCTGTACAGGCTGGTCTGGTTAGAGTGGGTCAGAGATACGCCCTCAATGGGGAATCTGTACAGACTGGTCTGGTTAGAGAGGGTCAGAGATTCCCCCTCAATGGGGAATCTGTACAGCCTGGTCTGCTTAGACTGGATCAGAGATACCCCCTCATTGCGGAATCTGTACAGGCTGGTCTGGTTAGAGTATGTCAGAGATACCCCCTCAATGCGGAATCTGTACAGGCTGGTCTGCTTAGAGTGGGTTAGAGATACCCCCCTCAATGGGGAATCTGTACAGGCTGGTCTGCTTAGACTGGATCAGAGATACCCCCTCAATGTGGAATCTGTACAGGCTGGTCTGGTTTGAGTGGGTCGGAGATACCCCCTCAATGGGGAATCTGGACAGGCTGGTCTGGTTAGAGAGGGTCAGAGATACCCCCTCAATGGGGAATCTGTACAGGCTGGTCTGGTTAGAGTGGGTAGAGATACCCCCTCAATGGGGAACCTGTACAGGCTGGTCTGATTAGAGAGGGTCAGAGATACCCCCCTCAATGGGGAATCTGTACAGGCTGCTCTGTTTAGGGCTTGAGATACCCCCTCAATGGGGAATCTGTACAGGCTGCTCTGGTTAGATTGTGTAGAGATACCCCCTCAATGTGGAATCTGTACAGGCTGGTCTGGTTAGAGTGGGTAGAGATACCCCCTCAATTGGGAATCTGTACAGGCCGGTCTGGTTAGAGTGGGTCAGAGATACCCCCTCAATGGGGAATCTGTACAGGCTGGTCTGGTTAGAGTAGGTCAGAGATACCCCCCTCAATGGAGAATCTGTACAGGCTGGTCTGCTTAGAGTTGGTCCGAGATACTCCCTCAATGGGGAATCTGTACATGCTGGTCTTGTTAGGGTTTGATATACCCCCCTCATGGGGAATCTGTACAGGCTGGTCTGGTTAGACTGGATCAGAGATACCCCCTCAATGGGGAATCTGTACAATCTGGTCTGGTTAGAGAGGGTCAGAGATAACCCCTCAATGGGGAATCTGTACAGGCTGGTCTGGTTAGAGTGGTTCAGAGATACCCCCTCAATGGGGAATCTGTACAGGCTGGTCTGGTTAGAGTGGGTAGAGATACCCCCTCAATGGGGAATCTGTACAGGCTGGTCTGATTAGAGAGGGTCAGAGATACCCCCCTCAATGGGGTATCTGTACAGGCTGCTCTGGTTAGGGCTTGAGATACCCCCTCAATGGGGAATCTGTACAAGTTGGTCTGGTTAGAGCGGGTAGAGATACCCCCTCAATGGGGAACCTGTACAGGCTGCTCTGGTTTGAGTGGGTCATAAATATCCCCCTCAATGGGGAATCTGTACAGGCTGGTCTGGTTAGAGTGGGTCGGAGATACCCCCTCAATGGGGAATCTGGATAGCCTGGTCTGGTTAGAGTGGGTCAGAGATACCCCCTATCAATGGAGAATCTGTACAGGCTGGTCTGGTTAGAGTGGGTCAGAGATACCCCCTCAATGGGGAATCTGTACATGCTGGTCTGGTTAGGGTTTGAGATACCCACCTCATGGCGAATCTGTACAGGCTGGTCTTGTTAGACTGGATCAGAGATACCCCCTCAATGGGGAATCTGTACAGTCTGGTCTGGTTAGAGAGGGTCAGAGATAACCCCTCAATGGGGAATCTGGACAGGCTGGTCTGGTTACTGTGGGTCAGAGATACCCCCTCAATGGCGAATCTGCACAGGCTGGTCTGGTTAGTGTGGGTCAGAGATACCCCCACATTGGGGAATCTGTACAGGCTGGTCTGGTTAGAATGGGTCAGAGATACCCCCTCAATGGGGAATCTGTACAGGCTGGTCTGGTTAGATTGGGTCAGAGATACCCCCTCAATGGGGAATCTGTACAGGCTGGTCTGGTTTGAGTGGGTCAGAGATACCCCCTCCATGGGGAATCTGTACAGGCTGGTCTGGTTAGAGTGGGTAGAGATACCCCCTCAATGGGGAACCTGTACAGGCTGGTCTGATTAGAGAGGGTCAGAGATACCACCCTCAATGGGGAATCTGTACAGGCTGCTCTGGTTAGGTCTTGAGATACCCCCTCAATGGGGAATCTGTACAGGCAGGTCTGGTTAGAGTGGGTAGAGATATCCCCTCAATGGGGAACCTGTACAGGCTGCTCTGGTTTGAGTGGGTCAGAAATACCCCCCTCAATGGGTAATCTGTACAATTTGGTCTGGTTAGTGTGTGTCAGAGATACCTCAATTGCAGGAATCTGTCATTGCTGCTCAGGTTGGAATGGGTCAGAGATACCCCCTCAATGGGAGAATCTGTACAGGCTGGTCTGGTTAGAATGGGTCAGAGATACCCCCTGAATGGGGAATCTGTACAGGCTGGTCTGGTTAGAGTGGGTCAGAGATACCCCCTCAATGGGGAATCTGTACAGGCTGGTCTGGTTAGAGTGGGTAGATATACCCCCTCAATGGGGAATCTGGATAGCCTGGTCTGGTTAGTGTGTGTCAGAGATACCTCAATTGCAGGAATCTGTCATTGCTGCTCAGGTTGGAATGGGTCAGAGATACCCCCTCAATGGGAGAATCTGTACAGGCTGGTCTGGTTAGAATGGGTCAGAGATACCCCCTGAATGGGGAATCTGTACAGGCTGGTCTGGTTAGAGTGGGTCAGAGATACCCCCTCAATGGGGAATCTGTACAGGCTGGTCTGGTTAGAGTGGGTAGATATACCCCCTCAATGGGGAACCTGTACAGGCTGCTCTGGTTTGAGTGGGTCAGAAATACCCCCCTCAATGGGTAATCTGTACAATTTGGTCTGGTTAGTGAGTGTCAGAGATACCTCAATTGCAGGAATCTGTCATTGCTGCTCAGGTTGGAATGGGTCAGAGATACCCCCTCAATGGGAGAATCTGTACAGCCTGGTCTGGTTAGAATGGGTCAGAGATACCCCCTGAATGGGGAATCTGTACAGGCTGGTCTGGTTAGAGTGGGTCAGAGATACCCCCTCAATGGGGAATCTATACAGGCTGGTCTGGTTAGAGTGGGTAGATATACCCCCTCAATGGGGAACCTGTACAGGCTGCTCTGGTTTGAGTGGGTCAGAAATACCCCCCTCAATGGGTAATCTGTACAATTTGGTCTGGTTAGTGTGTGTCAGAGATACCTCAATTGCCGGAATCTGTCATTGCTGCTCTGGTTGGAATGGGTCAGAGATACCCCCTCAATGGGAGAATCTGTACAGGCTGGTCTGGTTAGTGTGGGTCAGAGATAACCCCCTCAATGGGGAATCTGTACAGGCTGGTCTGGTTAGAGTGGGTCAGAGATACCCCCTCAATGGGGAATCTGTACAGGCTGGTCTGCTTAGACTGGATCAGAGATACCCCCTCATTGCGGAATCTGTACAGGCTGGTCTGGTTAGAGTGGGTCAGAGATACCCCCTCAATGGGGGATCTGTACAGGCTGGTCTGGTTAGAGTGGGTCAGAGATACCCCCTCAATGGGGAATCTATACAGGCTGGTCTGGTTAGAGTGGGTCAGAGATGCCCCCCTCAATGGGGAATCTGTACAGGCTGGTCTGCTTAGACTGGATCAGAGATACCCCCTCGATGTGGAATCTGTACAGGCTGGTCTGGTTAGAGTGGGTCGGAGATACCCCCTCAATGGGGTATTTGGACAGGCTGGTCTGGTTAGAGAGGGTCAGAGATACCCCCTGAATGGGAAATCTGTGCAGGCTGGTCTGGTTAGAGTGGTTCGGAGATACCCCCTCAATGGGGAATCTGGACAGGCTGGTCTGGTTAGAGTGGGTCAGAGATACCCCACTCAATGGAGAATCTGTACAGGCTGGTGTGGTTAGAGTGGATCAGAGATACCCCCTCAATGGGGAATCTGTACAGGCTGGTCTGGTTAGAGAGGGTCAGAGATAACCCCTCAATGGGGATTCTGGACAGGCTGGTCTGGTTACTGTGGGTCAGAGATACCCCCTCAATGGCGAATATGCACAGGCTGGTCTGGTTAGTGTGGGTCAGAGATACCCCCACATTGCAGAATCTGTTCAGGCTGGTCTGGTTAGAATGGGTCAGAGATACCCCCTCAATGGGGAATCTGTACAGGCTGGTCTGGTTCGAGTGGGTCAGAGATACCCCCTCAATGGGGAATTTGTACAGGCTGGTCTGGTTAGAGTGGGTCAGAGATACCCCCTCAATGGGGAATCTGTACAGGCTGGTCTGATTAGAGAGGGTCAGAGATACCCCCCTCAATGGGGAATCTGTACAGGCTGCTCTGGTTAGGGCTTGAGATACCCCCTGAATGGGGAATCTGTACAGGCTGGTCTGGATAGAGTGGGTAGAGATACCCCCTCAATGGGGAACCTGTACAGGCTGCTCTGGTTTGAGTGGGTCAGAAATATCCCCCTCAATGGGTAATCTGTACAATTTGGTCTGGTTAGTGTGTGTCAGAGATACCTCAATTGCACGAAACTGTCATTGCTGGTCTGGTTGGAATGGGTCAGAGATACCCCCTCAATGGGAGAATCTGTACAGGCTGGTCTGGTTAGAGAGGGTGAGAGATACATCCTCAATGGGGAATCTGTACATGCTGGTCTTGTTTGGGTCAGAGATACCCCCTCAGTGGGGAATCTGTACAGACTGGTCTGGTTAGAGTGGGTCTGAGATACCCCCTCAATGGGGAATCTCTACAGGCTGGTCTGTTTAGAGAGGGTCAGAGATACCCCCTCAATGGGGAATCTGTACATGCTGGTCTGGTTTGGGTCAGAGATACCCCCTCAATGGGGAATCTGTACAGGCTGGTCTGTTTAGAGCGGGTCAGAGATACCACCTCATTGGGGAATCTGTACAGGCTGGTCTGCTTAGACTGGATCAGAGATACCCCCTCAATGGCGAATCTGTACAGGCTGGTCTGGTTAGAGTGGGTCAGAGATACCCCCTCAATGGGGAATCTGTACAGGCTGGTCTGGTTAGAGTGGGTCAGAGACACCCCCTCAATGGCGAATCTGCACAGGCTGGTCTGGTTCGTGTGGGTCAGAGATACCCCCACATTGGTGAATCTGTACAGGCTGGTCTGGTTAGAATGGGTCAGAGATACCCCCTCAATGGGGAATCTGTACAGGTTGGTCTGGTTAGAGTGGGTCAGAGATACCCCCTCAATGGTGAATCTGTACAGGCTGGTCTGGTTAGAGTTGGTAGAGATACCCCCTCAATGGGGAACCTGTACAGGCTGGTCTGATTAGAGAGGGTCAGAGATACCCCCGTCAATGGGGAATCTGTACAGGCTGCTCTGGTTAGGTCTTGAGATACCCCCTCAATGGGGAATCTGTACAGGCTGGTCTGTTTAGAGTGGGTAGAGATACCCCCTCAATGGGGAACCTGTACAGGCTGCTCTGGTTTGAGTGGGTCAGAAATACCCCCCTCAATGGATAATCTGTACAATTTGGTCTGGTTAGTGTGTGTCAAAGATACCTCAATTGCAGGAATCTGTCATTGCTGGTCTGGTTGGAATGGGTCAGAGATACCCCCTCAATGGGGAATCTGTACAGGCTGGTCTGGTTAGAGTGGGTCAGAGATACCCCCTCAATGGTGAATCTGTACAGGCTGGTCTGGTTAGAGTTGGTAGAGATACCCCCTCAATGGGGAACCTGTACAGGCTGGTCTGATTAGAGAGGGTCAGAGATACCCCCGTCAATGGGGAATCTGTACAGGCTGCTCTGGTTAGGTCTTGAGATACCCCCTCAATGGGGAATCTGTACAGGCTGGTCTGTTTAGAGTGGGTAGAGATACCCCCTCAATGGGGAACCTGTACAGGCTGCTCTGGTTTGAGTGGGTCAGAAATACCCCCCTCAATGGATAATCTGTACAATTTGGTCTGGTTAGTGTGTGTCAGAGATACCTCAATTGCAGGAATCTGTCATTGCTGGTCTGGTTGGAATGGGTCAGAGATACCCCCTCAATGGGAGAATCTGTACAGGCTGGTCTGGTTAGAGTGGGTAGAGATACCCCCTGAATGGGGAAACTGTACAGGCTGGTCTGGTTAGAGTGGGTCTGAGATACCCCCTCAATGGGGAATCTGTACAGGCTGGTCTGGTTAGAGTGGGTCAGAGATACCCCTCTCAATGTGGAATCTGTACAGGCTGGTCTGCTTAGACTGGATCAGAGATACCCCCTCAATGAGGAATCTGTACAGGCTGGTCTGGTTAGAGTGGGTCGGAGATACCCCCTCAATGGAGAATCTGTACTGGCTGGTCTGGTTAGAGTAGGTCAGAGATACCCCCCTCAATGTAGAATCTGTACAGGCTGGTCTGGTTAGAGTGGGTCAGAGATACCCCCTCAATGGGGAATCTGTACATGCTGGTCTGGTTAGGGTTTGAGATACCCCCCTCATAGGGAATCTGTACAGGCTGGTCTGGTTAGACTGGATCAGAGATACCCCCCTCAGTGGGAAATCTGCACAGGCTGGTCTGGTTAGAGAGGGTCAGAGATAGCCCCTCAATGGGGAATCTGGACAGGCTGGTCTGGTTACTGTGGGTCAGAGATACCCCCACATTGGGGAATCTGTACTGGCTGCTCTGGTTAGAATGGGTCAGAGATACCCCCTCAATGGGGAATCTGTACAGGCTGGTCTGGTTAGAGTGGGTCAGAGATACCCCCTCAATGGGGAATCTGTACAGGCTGGTCTGGTTAGAGTGGGTCAGAGATACCCCCTCAATGGGGAATCTGTACAGGCTGCTCTGGTTAGAATGGGTCAGAGATACCCCCTCAATGGGGAATCTGTACAGGCTGGTCTGGTTAGAGTGGGTCAGAGATACCCCCTCAATGGGGAACCTGTACAGGCTGGTCTGATTAGAGAGGTTCAGAGATACCCCCCTCAATGGGGAATCTGTACAGGCTGCTCTGGTTAGGGCTTGAGATACCCCCTCAATGGGGAATCTGTACAGGCTGGTCTGGTTAGAGTGGGTAGAGATGCGCCCTCAATGGTCAACCTGTACCGGCTGCTCTGGTCTGAGTGGGTCAGAAATACCCCCCTCAATGTGTAATCTGTACAATTTGGTCTGGTTAGTGTGTGTCAGAGATACCTCAATTGCAGGAATCTGTCATTGCTGGTCTGGTTGGAATGGGTCAGAGATACCCCCTCAATGGGAGAATCTGTAGAGGCTGGTCTGGTTGGATAGGTTCAGAGATACCCCCCTCAATGCGGAATCTGTATATGTTGGTCTGGTTAGAGTGGGTCAGAGATACCCCCTCAATGGGAAATCTGTACAGGCTGGTCTGGTTAGAGAGGGTCAGAGATACCCCTCACTGGGGAATCTGTACAGGCTGGTCTGGTTAGAGTGGGTCCGAGACCCCCCCCTCAATGGGGAATCTGTACAGGCTGGTCTGGTTAGAGACGGTCAGAGATACCCCCTCAATGGGGAATCTGTACAGGCTGGTCTGGTTAGAGTGGGTCAGAGATACCCCCTCAATGGGGAATCTCTACAGGCTGGTCTGGTTGGTGTGGGTCAGAGATACCCCCTCAATGGGGAATCTGTACAGGCTGGTCTGGTTAGAGACGGTCAGAGATACCCCCTCAATGGGGAATCTGTACAGGCTTGTCTGGTTAGAGTGGGTCAGAGGTACCCCCTCAATGGGGAATCTGTACAGGCTGGTCTGGTTAGAGAGGGTCAGAGATACCCCCTGAATGGGGAATCTGTGCAGGCTGGTCTGGGTATTGGGGCTCAGAGATACCCCCTCACTGGGGAATCTGTACAGGCTGGTCTGGTTAGAGTGGGTCAGAGATACCCCCTCAATGGGGAATCTGTACAGACTTGTCTGGTTAGAGTGGGTCAGAGAAACCCCCTCAATGGGGAATCTGTACAGGCTGGTCTGCTTAGAGAGGGTCAGAGATACCCCCTCAATGGGGAATCTATACAGGCTGGTCTGGTTAGAGTGGTTCAGAGATACCCCCTCAATGGGGAATCTGTACAGGCTGGTCTGGTTAGAGTGGGTCAGAGATACCCCGCTCAATGGGGAATCTGTACATGCTGGTCTGGTTTGGGTCAGAGATACCCCCTCAATGGGGAATCTGTACAGGCTGGTCTGGTTAGCGTGGGTCAGAGATACCCCCTCAATGGGGAATCTGTACAGGCTGGTCTGGTTAACGTGGGTCAGAGACACCCCCTAAATAAGGAATCTGCACTGGCTGGTCTGTTTAGAGCGGGTCAGAGATACCCCCCTCAATGGAGAATCTGTACAGGCTGGTCTGGTTAGAGTGGGCCAGAGATACCCCCCTCAATGGAGAATCTGTACAGGCTGGTCTGGTTAGGGTTTGAGATACCCCCCTCATGGGGAATCTGTACAGGCTGGTCTTGTTAGACTGGATCAGAGATGCCCCCTCAATGGGGAATCTGGACAGGCTGGTCTGGTTACTGTGGGTCAGAGATACCCCCACATTGGGGAATCTGTACAGGTTGCTCTGGTTAGAATGGGTCAGAGATACCCCCTCAATGGGGAATCTGTACAGGCTGGTCTGGTTAGAGTGGGTCAGAGATACCCCCTCAATGGGGAATCTGTACAGGCTGTTCTGGTTAGAGTGGGTCAGAGATACCCCCTCAATGGGGAATCTGTACAGGCTGCTCTGGTTAGAATGGGTCAGAGATACCCCCTCAATGGGGAATCTGTACAGGCTGGTCTGGTTAGAGTGGGTCAGAGATACCCCCTCAATGGGGAACCTGTACAGGCTGGTCTGATTAGAGAGGGTCAGAGATACCCCCCTCAATGGGGAATCTGTACAGGCTGCTCTGGTTAGGGCTTGAGCTACCCCCTCAATGGGGAATCTGTACAGGCTGGTCTGGTTAGAGTGGGTAGAGATACGCCCTCAATGGTGAACCTGTACCGTCTGCTCTGGTCTGAGTGGGTCAGAAATACCCCCCTCAATGTGTAATCTGTACAATTTGGTCTGGTTAGTGTGTGTCAGAGATACCTCAATTGCAGGAATCTGTCATTGCTGGTCTGGTTGGAATGGGTCAGAGATACCCCCTCAATTGGAGAATCTGTAGAGGCTGGTCTGGTTGGATAGGGTCAGAGATACCCCCCTCAATGCGGAATCTGTATATGTTGGTCTGGTTAGAGTGGGTCAGAGATACCCCCTCAATGGGAAATCTGTACAGGCTGGTCTGGTTAGAATGGGTCAGAGATACCCCCTCACTGGGGAATCTGTACAGGCTGGTCTGGTTAGAGTTGGTCAGAGATACCCCCTCATTGCGGAATCTGTACAGGCTGGTCTGGTTAGAGTGGGTCAGAGGTACCCCCTCAATGGGGAATCTGCACAGGCTGGTCTGGTTGGTGTGGGTCAGAGTTACCCCCTCAATGGGGAATCTGTACAGGCTGGTCTGGTTAGAGACGGTCAGAGATACCCCCTCAATGGGGAATCTGTACAGGCTGGTCTGGTTAGAGTGGGTCAGAGATACCCCCTCATTGGGGAATCTGTACAGGCTGCTCTGGTTAGAGTGGGTCAGAGATACCCCCTCAATGGGGAATCTGTACAGGCTGGTCTGCTTAGAGAGGGTCAGAGATACCCCCTCAAAGGGGAATCTGTGCAGGCTGGTCTGGGTATTGGGGCTCAGAGATACCCCCTCACTGGGGAATCTGTACAGGCTGGACTGGTTAGAGTGGGTCAGAGATACCCCCACAATGGGGAATCTGTACAGACTTGTCTGGTTAGAGTGGGTCAGTGAAACCCCCTCAATGGGGAATCTGTACAGGCTGGTCTGCTTAGAGAGGGTCAGAGATACCCCCTCAAAGGGGAATCTGTACAGGCTGGTCTGGTTAGAGTGGGTCAGAGATACCCCCTCAATGGGGAATCTGTACATGCTGGTCTGGTTCGAGAGGGTCAGAGATACCCCCTCAATGGGGAATCTATACAGGCTGGTCTGGTTAGAGTGGTTCAGAGATACCCCCTCAATGGGGAATCTGTACAGGCTGGTCTGGTTAGAGAGGGTCAGAGATACCCTGCTCAATGGGGAATCTGTACATGCTGGTCTGGTTTGGGTCAGAGATACCCCCTCAATGGGGAATCTGTACAGGCTGGTCTGGTTAGCGTGGGTCAGAGACACCTCCTAAATAAGGAATCTGCACTGGCTGGTCTAGTTAAAGAGGATCAGAGATACTCCCCTCAATGGGGAATCTGCACAGGCTGGTCGTTTTAGAATGGGTCATAGTTACTCCCTCAATGGGGAATCTGTACAGGCTGGTCTGTTTAGAGAGGGTCAGAGATACCCCCTCAATGGGGAATCTGTACATGCTGGTCTGGTTTGGGTCAGAGATACCCCCTCAATGGGGAATCTGTACAGGCTGGTCTGGTTAGCGTGGGTCAGAGATACCCCCTCAATGGGGAATCTGTACAGGCTGGTCTGGTTAACGTGGGTCAGAGACACCCCCTAAATAAGGAATATGCACTGGCTGGTCTGTTTAGAGCGGCTCAGAGATACCCCCTCAATGTGGAATCTGTACAGGCTGGTCTGGTTAGGGAGGATGAGAGATACCCCTTCAATGGGGAATCTGCACAGGCTGGTCTGGTTAGAGTGGGTCAGACATACCCCCTCAATGGCGAATCTGCACAGGCTGTTCTGGTTAGTGTGGGTCAGAGATACCCCCACATTGGGGAATCTGTACAGGCTGGTCTGGTTAGAATGGATCAGAGATACCCCCTCAATGGGGAATCTGTACAGGCTGGTCTGGTTAGAGTGGGTCAGACATACCCCCTCAATGGCGAATCTGCATAGGCTGTTCTGGTTAGTGTGGGTCAGAGATACCCCCACATTGGGGAATCTGTACAGGCTGGTCTGGTTAGAATGGGTCAGAGATACCCCCTCAATGGGGAATCTGTACAGGCTGGTCTGGTTAGAGTGGGTCAGATATACCCCCTCAATGGGGAATCTGTACAGGCTGGTCTGGTTAGAGTGGGTAGAGATACCCCCTCAATGGGGAACCTGTACAGGCTGGTCTGATTAGAGAGGGTCAGAGATACCCCCCTCAATGGGGAATCTGTACAGGCTGCTCTGGTTAGGTCTTGAGATACCCCCTCAATGGGGAATCTGTACAGGCTGGTCTGGTTAGAGTGGGTAGAGATACCCCCTCAATGGGGAACCTGTACAGGCTGCTCTGGTTTGAGTGGGTCAGAAATATCCCCCTCAATGGGTAATCTGTACAATTTGGTCTGGTTAGTGTGTGTCAGAGATACCTCAATTGCAGGAATCTGTCATTGCTGGTCTGGTTGGAATGGGTCAGAGATACCCCCTCAATGGGAGAATCTGTACAGGCTGGTCTGGTTGGATAGGGTCAGAGATACCCCCCTCAATGCGGAATCTGTATAGGCTGGTCTGGTTAGAGTGGGTCAGAGATACCCCCCTCAATGGGGAATCTGTACAGGCTGGTCTGGTTAGAGTGGGTCAGAGATACCCCCTCACTGGGGAATCTGTACAGGCTGTTCTGGTTAGAGTGGTTCAGAGTTACCCCCTCATTGGGGAATCTGTACAGGCTGGTCTGGTTAGGACTTGAGATACCCCCTCATGGGGAATCTGTACAGGCTGGTCTGGTTAGTGTGGTTCAGAATTACCCCCTCAATGGGTAATCTGTACAGGCTGGTCTGGTTAGAGAGGGTCAGAGATACCCCCTGAATGGGGAATCTGTGCAGGCTGGTCTGCTTAGACTGGATCAGAGATACCCCCTCATTGGGGAATCTGTACAGGCTGGTCTGCTTAGAGTGGGTCAGAGATACCCCCTCAATGGGGAATCTGTACAGGCTGGTCTGGTCAGAGTGTGTCAGAGATACCCCCCTCAATGGGGAATCTGTACAGGCTGGTCTGCTTAGACTGAATCAGAGATACCCCCTCAATGGGGAATCTGTACAGGCTGGTCTGGTTAGAGTGGGTCGGAGATACCCCCTCAATGGGGAATCTGGACAGGCTGGTGTGGTTAGAGTGGGTCAGAGATACCCCCCTCAATGGACAATCTTTTCCGGCTGGTCTGGTTAGAGTGGGTCAGAGATACACCCTCAATGGGGAATCTGTACATGCTGGTCTGGTTAGGGTTTGAGATACCCCCCTCATGGGGAATCTGTACAGGCTGGTCTGGTTAGACTGGATCCGAGATACCCCCTCAATGGGGAATCTTTACAGGCTGGTCTGGTTAGAGATGGTCAGAGATAACCCCTCAATGGGGAATCTGGACAGGCTGGTCTGGTTACTGTGGGTCAGAGATACCCCCTCAATGGCGAATCTGCACAGGCTGGTCTGGTTAGTGTGGGTCAGAGATACCCCCACATTGGCGAATCTGTACAGGCTGGTCTGGTTAGAATGGGTCAGAAATACCCCCTCAATGGGGAATCTGTACAGGCTGGTCTGGTTAGTGTGGGTCAGAGATACCCCCACATTGGGGAATCTGTACAGGCTGGTCTGGTTAGAATGGGTCAGAGATACCCCCTCAATGGGGAATCTGTACAGGCTGGTCTGGTTAGAGTGGGTCAGAGATACCCCCTCAATGGGGATTCTGTACAGGCTGGTCTGGTTAGAGTGGGTAGAGATACCCCCTCAATGGGGAACCCGTAGAGGCTGATCTGATTAGAGAGGGTCAGAGATACCCCCCCTCAATGGGGAATCTGTACCGGCTGCTCTGGTTAGGGCCTGAGATACCCCCTCAATGGGGAATCTGTATAGGCTGGTCTGGTTAGAGTGGGTCAGAGATACCCCCTCAATGGGGAATCTGTACAGGCTGGTCTGGTTAGAGAGGGTCAGAGATACCCCCTCAATGGGGAATCTGTACAGGCTGGTCTGGTTAGAGTGGGTCAGAGATACCCCCTCAATGGGGAATCTGTACAGGCTGGTCTGGTTAGAGTGGGTAGAGATACCCCCTCAATGGGGAATCTGTACTGGCTGGTCTGGTTAGAGTGGGTCAGAGATACCCCCTCAATGGGGAATCTGTATAGGCTGGTCTGGTTAGAGTGGGTCAGAGATACCCCCTCAATGGGGAATCTGTACAGGCTGGTCTGGTTAGAGTGGGTCAGAGATACCCCCCTCAATGGCGAAAATGCACAGGCTGGTCTGGTTTGTGTGGGTCAGAGATACCCCCACATTGTGGAATCTGTACAGGCTGGTCTGGTTAGGGTGGGTAGAGATACCCCCTCAATGGGGAATCTGTACAGGCTGGTCTGGTTAGAGTGGGTAGAGATACCCCCTCAATGGGGAACTTGTAAAGGCTGGTCTGGTTAGAGTGGGTAGAGATACCCCCTCAATGGGGAATCTGTACTGGCTGCTCTGGTTAGGGCTTGAGATACCCCCTCATGGGAAATCTGTACAGGCTAGTCTGGTTAGTGTGGGTCAGAATTACCCCCTCAATGGGTAATCTGTACAGGCTGGTCTGGTTAGAGTGGGTCCGAGACCCCCCCCTCAATGGGGAATCTGTACAGGCTGGTCTGGTTAGAGTGGGTAGAGATACCCCCTCAATGGGGAATCTGTACAGGCTGGTCTGGTTAGAGTGGGTAGAGATACCCCCTCAATGGGGAACCTGTACAGGCTGGTCTGGTTAGAGTGGGTAGAGATACCCCCTCAATGGGGAATCTGTACTGGCTGCTCTGGTTAGGGCTTGAGATACCCCCTGATGGGAAATCTGTACAGGCTAGTCTGGTTAGTGTGGGTCACAATTACCCCCTCAATGGGGAATCTGTACAGGCTGGTCTGGTTAGAGTGGGTCCGAGACCCCCCCCTCAATGGGGAATCTGTACAGGCTGGTCTGGTTAGAGACGGTCAGAGATACCCCCTCAATGGGGAATCTGTACAGGCTGGTCTGGTTAGAGTGGGTCAGAGATACCCCCTCAATGGGGAATCTGTACAGGCTGGTCTGGTTAGAGAGGGTCAGAGATACCCCCTGAATGGGGAATCTGTGCAGGCTGGTCTGGGTATTGGGGCTCAGAGATACCCCCTCAATGGGGAATCTGTACAGGCTGGTCTGGTTAGAGTGGGTCAGAGATACCCCCTCAATGGGGAATCTGTACAGACTTGTCTGGTTAGAGTGGGTCAGAGAAACCCCCTCAATGGAGAATCTGTACAGGCTGGTCTGCTTAGAGAGGGTCAGAGATACCCCCTCAAAGGGGAATCTGTACAGGCTGGTCTGGTTAGAGTGGGTCAGAGATACCCCCTCAATGGGGAATCTGTACATGCTGGACTGGTTCGAGTGAGTCAGAGATACCCCCTCAATGGGGAATCTGTACATGCTGGTCTGGTTCGAGAGGGTCAGAGATACCCCCTCAATGGGGAATCTATACAGGCTGGTCTGGTTAGAGTGGTTCAGAGATACCTCCTCAATGGGGAATCTGTACAGGCTGGTCTGGTTAGAGAGGGTCAGAGATACCCCCTCAATGGGGAATCTGTACATGCTGGTCTGGTTTGGGTCAGAGATACCCCCTGAATGGGGAATCTGTACAGGCTGGTCTGGTTAGCGTGGGTCAGAGACACCCCCTAAATAAGGAATGTGCACTGGCTGGTCTGGTTAAAGAGGATCAGAGATACTCCCCTCAATGGGGAATCTGCACAGGCTGGTCTTTTTAGAATGGGTCAGAGATACTCCCTCAATGGGGAATCTGTACAGGCTGGTCTGGTTAGAGAGGGTCCGAGATACCCCCTCAATGCGGAATCTGTACAGGCTGGTCTGGTTAGAGAGGGTCAGAGATACCCCCTCAATGGGGAATCTGTACATGCTGGTCTGGTTTGGGTCAGAGATACCCCCTCAATGGGGAATCTGTACAGGCTGGTCTGGTTAGCGTGGGTCAGAGATACCCCCTCAATGGGGAATCTGTACAGGCTGGTCTGGTTAACGTGGGTCAGAGACACCCCCTAAATAAGGAATCTGCACTGGCTGGTCTGTTTAGAGCGGGTCAGAGATACCCCCTCAATGTGGAATCTGTACAGGCTGGTCTGGTTAGGGAGGATGAGAGATACCCCCTCAATGGGGAATCTGCACAGGCTGGTCTGGTTAGAGTGGGTCAGACATACCCCCTCAATGGCGAATCTGCACAGGCTGTTCTGGTTAGTGTGGGTCAGAGATACCCCCACATTGGGGAATCTGTACAGGCTGGTCTGGTTAGAATGGGTCAGAGATACCCCGTCAATGGGGAATCTGTACAGGCTGGTCTGGTTAGAGTGGGTCAGACATACCCCCTCAATGGCGATTCTGCACAGGCTGTTCTGGTTAATGTGGGTCAGAGATACCCCCTCAATGGGGAATCTGTACAGGCTGGTCTAGTTAGAGTGGGTAGAGATACCCCCTCAATGGGGAACCCGTACAGGCTGCTCTGGTTTGAGTGGGTCAGAAATACCTCCCTCAATGGGTAATCTGTACAATTTGGTCTGGTTAGTGTGTGTCAGAGATACCTCAATTGCAGGAATCTGTCATTGCTGGTCTGGTTGGAATGGGTCAGAGATACCCCCTCAATGGGAGAATCTGTACATGCTGGTCTGGTTGGATAGGGTCAGAGATACTCCCCTCAATGCGGAATCTGTATAGGCTGGTCTGGTTAGAGTGGGTCAGAGATACCCCCCTCAATGGGGAATCTGTACAGGCTGGTCTGGTTAGAGTGGGTCAGAGATACCCCCTCACTGGGGAATCTGTACAGGCTGTTCTGGTTAGAGTGGTTCAGAGTTACCCCCTCATTGGGGAATCTGTACAGGCTGGTCTGGTTAGGGCTTGAGATACCCCCTCATGGGGAATCTGTACAGGCTGGTCTGGTTAGTGTGGTTCAGAATTACCCCCTCAATGGGTAATCTGTACAGGCTGGTCTGGTTAGAGAGGGTCAGAGATACCCCCTGAATGGGGAATCTGTGCAGGCTGGTCTGCTTAGACTGGATCAGAGATACCCCCTCATTGGGGAATCTGTACAGGCTGGTCTGGTTAGAGTGGGTCAGAGATACCCCCTCAATGGGGAATCTGTACAGGCTGGTCTGGTTAGAGTGGGTCAGAGATACCCCCCTCAATGGGGAATCTGTACAGGCTGGTCTGGTTAGAGTGTGTCAGAGATACCCCCCTCAATGGACAATCTTTTCCGGTTGGTCTGGTTAGAGTGGGTCAGAGATACACCCTCAATGGGGAATCTGTACAGGCTGGTCTGGTTAGACTGGATCAGAGATACCCCCTCAATGGGGAATCTTTACAGGCTGGTCTGGTTAGAGAGGGTCAGAGATCACCCCTCAATGGGGAATCTGGACAGGCTGGTCTGTTTAGAGTAGGTCAGAGATACCCCCCTCAATGGCAAATCTGCACAGGCTGGTCTGGTTAGTGTGGGTCAGAGATACCCCCACATTGGGGAATCTGTACAGGCTGGTCTGGTTAGAATGGGTCAGAGATACCCCCTCAATGGGGAATCTGTACAGGCTGGTCTGGTTAGAGTGGGTCAGAGATACCCCCTCAATGGGGAATCTGTACAGGCTGCTCTGGTTAGGGCTTGAGATACCCCCTCAATGGGGAATCTGTACAGGCTGGTCTGGTTAGAGTGGGTAGAGATACCCCCTCAATGGGGAACCTGTACAGGCTGCTCTGGTTTGAGTGGGTCAGAAATACCCCCCTCAATGGGTAATATATACAATTTGGTCTGGTTAGTGTGTGTCAGAGATACCTCAATTGCAGGAATCTGTCATTGCTGGTCTGGTTGGAATGGGTCAGAGATACCCCCTCAATGGGAGAATCTGTACAGACTGGTCTGGTTGGATAGGCTCAGAGATACCCCCCTCAATGCGGAATCTGTATAGGCTGGTCTGGTTAGAGTGGGTCAGAGATACCCCCTCAATGGGGAATCTGTACAGGCTGGTCTGGTTAGAGTGGGTAGAGATACCCCCTCAATGGGGAATCTGTACTGGCTGGCCTGGTTAGAGTGGGTCAGAGATACCCCCTCATTGGGGAATCTGTACAGGCTGGTCTGGTTAGAGTGGGTCAGAGATACCCCCTCAATGGGGAATCTGTACAGGCTGGTCTGGTTAGAGTGGGTCAGAGATACCCCCTCAATGGGGAATCTGTACAGGCTGGTCTGGTTGGAGAGGATCAGAGATACCCCGTCAATGGGGAATCTGGACAGGCTTGTCTGGTTACTGTGGGTCAGAGATACCCCCCTCAATGGCGAAAATGCACAGGCTGGTCTGGTTAGTGTGGGTCAGAGATACCCCCACATTGGGGAATCTGTAGAGGCTGGTCTGGTTCATGTGGGTCAGAGATACCCCCACATTGGGGAATCTGTACAGGCTGGTCTGGTTAGAGTGGGTTGAGATACCCCCTCAATGGGGAATCTTTACAGGCTGGTCTGGTTAGAGTGGGTAGAGATACCCCCTCAATGGGGAACCTGTACAGGCTGGTCTGGTTCGAGTGGGTAGAGATACCCCCTCAATGGGGAATCTGTACTGGCTGCTCTGGTGAGGGCTTGAGATACCCCCTCATGGGAAATCTGTACAGGCTAGTCTGGTTAGTGTGGGTCAGAATTACCCCCTCAATGGGTAATCTGTACAGGCTGGTCTGGTTTGAGAGGGTCAGAGATACCCCCTGAATGGGAAATCTGTGCAGGCTGGTCTGGTTATAGGTGCTCAGAGATACCCCCTCAATGGGTAACCTGTACAGGCTGCTGTGGTTTGTGTGGGTCAGAAATACCCCCCTCAATGGATAATCTGTACAATTTGGTCTGGTTAGTGTGTGTCAGAGATACCTCAATTGCAGGAATCTGTCATTGCTGGTCTGGTTGGAATGGGTCAGAGATACCCCCTCAGTGGGAGAATCTGTACAGGCTGGTCTGGTTGGATAGGGTCCGAGATACCCCGCTCAATGCGGAATCTGTATAGGCTGGTCTGGTTAGAGTGGGTCAGAGATACCCCCTCAATGGGGAATCCGTAGAGGCTGGTCTGGTTAGAGTGGGTAAGAGATACCCCCTCATTGGGGAATCTGTACAGGCTGGTCTGGTTAGTGTGGTTCAGAGATACCCCCTCATTGGGGAATCTGTACAGGCTGGTCTGGTTAGGGCTTGAGATACCCCCTCATGGGGAATCTGTACAGGCTGGTCTGGTTAGTGTGGGTCAGAATTACCCCCTCAATGGGTAATCTGTACAGGCTGGTCTGGTTAGAGAGGGTCAGAGATACCCCCTGAATGTGGAATCTCTGCAGGCTGGTCTGGGTATTGGGGCTCAGAGATACCCCCTCAATGGGTAACCTGTACAGGCTGCTCTGGTTTGAGTGGGTCAGAAATACCCCCCTCAATGGATAATCTGTACAATTTGGTCTGGTTAGTGTGTGTCAGAGATACCTCAATTGCGGGAATCTGTCATTGCTGGTCTGGTTGGAATGGGTCAGAGATACCCCCTCAATGGGAGAATCTGTACAGGCTGGTCTGGTTGGATAGGGTCAGAGATACCCCGCTCAATGCGGAATCTGTATAGGCTGGTCTGGTTAGAGTGGTTCAGAGATACCCCCTCAATGGGGAATCCGTACAGGCTGGTCTGGTTAGAGAGGGTCAGAGATACCCCCTCACTGGGGAATCTGTACAGGCTGGTCTGGTTAGAGTAGGTCCGAGACACCCCCTCAATGGGGAATCTGTACAGGCTGCTCTGGTTAGTGTTTGAGATACCCCCTCAATGGGGAATCTGCACAGGCTGGTCTGGTTAGAGTGGGTCAGAGATACTCCCTCAATGGGGAATCTGTACAGGGTGGTCTGGTTAGAGAGGGTCCGAGATACCCCCTCAATGGGGAATCTGTACAGGCTGGTCTGGTTTGGGTCAGAGATACCCCCTCAATGGGGAATCTGTACAGGCTGGTCTGGTTAACGTGGGTCAGAGACACCCCCTAAATAAGGAATCTGCACTGGCTGGTCTGTTTAGAGCGGGTCAGAGATACCCCCTCAATGTGGAATCTGTACAGGCTGGTCTGGTTAGGGAGGATGAGAGATACCCCCTCAATGGGGAATCT
Source organism: Carcharodon carcharias (assembly GCF_017639515.1). Classification (NCBI taxonomy): domain Eukaryota; kingdom Metazoa; phylum Chordata; class Chondrichthyes; order Lamniformes; family Lamnidae; genus Carcharodon; species Carcharodon carcharias. The sequence continues at coordinate 16,868,818 of NC_054499.1, forward strand.
GCACAGGCTGATCTGGTTAGTGTGGGTCAGACATACCCCCTCAATGGCGAATCTGCACAGGCTGTTCTGGTTAGTGTGGGTCAGAGATACCCCCACATTGGGGAATCTGTACAGGCTGGTCTGGTTAGAATGGGTCAGAGATACCCCCTCAATGGGGAATCTGCACAGGCTGTTCTGGTTAGTGTGGGTCAGAGATACCCCCACATTGGGGAATCTGTACAGGCTGGTCTGGTTAGAATGGGTCAGAGATACCCCCTCAATGGGGAATCTGTACAGGCTGGTCTGGTTAGAGTGGGTCAGATATACCCCCTCAATGGGGAATCTGTACAGGCTGGTCTGGTTAGAGAGGGTCAGAGATACCCCCTCAATGGGGAATCTGTACAGGCTGGTCTGGTTAGAGTGGGTCAGAGATTCCCCCTCATGGGGAATCTGTACAGGCTGGTCTGGTTTGAGTGGGTCAGAGATACCCCCTCAATGGGGAATCTGTACAGGCTGGTCTGGTTAGAGAGGGTCAGAGATACCCCCTCAATGGGGAATCTGTACATGCTGGTCTGGTTAGAGTTGGTCAGAGATACCCCCTCAAATGCATCTATCAGGGAATGGGAAAATGTTGCAGCAAATCTCCTATTTCTGTTCTGAACTTCTTTCCTGTATTTTGAGTGATGACATTTTAAAAATCTCTTTTCACAGGATATTTTAAGCGGACAATTTGCAGACGGGGATCTCAAACCACACCTCACATCCTGGACTTACAGAGTCACTGAAATCATCGGGACCTGAACATTGTCAACCTTTGGATATAGAAGGAGAAATGTTTGTCTTTCCTGCCTGTGGGAAAGGATTTCAAACACCAGCGTGAGTGGAAAAGCCCCGAGACACACTTCGCCGAGTGTGAGTGATCCAACGGACTGTGCGTGGAAAGTGCTGTAACCCGTAACACAGTCTGAAAACACATTGCTCCATTCACAGCCGAGAGAGAGAGTTACAGGCATTCGGTGCGTGGACAGAGGCTTCACTGATTGTCCAGCCTGGAGGGTGTGGTGGGGGGGTTGTGGGGTGGGGGGGAGGAAACCTGCACCACGGGGAAAACCATGGAAATGTGGGGACTGTGGGAATGGTTTCAATTCTCCTTCCCGGTTGGAAATTGATCGGCGCAGCCACACCGGGGAGAGGCTTTTCCCCTAATTTGTGTGTGTGGGCGGGGGGTTCAGGAATTCACCCGATCTCCAGACGCACCGGGGAGGGGCCGTACACCTGCACCGAATGCGGGAAGCAGTTTGCTGCTCTCTCCAGCCGGCTGGGTCTCCTGCGTGTTCACACCAAGGGGCAGCCTTATAAACGCTCCCGACTGTGGGGACGGGTTTGAAAACTCGGTGGAACCGACCCGACATCAGCGCCTTCACCCAGACCAGAGGCCCTCCAGCTGCTCTCGCTGTGGGAAGAGGTTCAGGCAGGCCCCGCAACCTCATCGCCCACCAGCGGGTCCACACTGGGGCGAGAGGGTTCACCTGCTCCGGGTGCAGGGTTAGGGGATTCCCGGGATCGGCTGAGCTGCTGAACCACCAGCTGGTTCACTCCGGGGAGAGGCCGCTCACCCTGTTCTAACTGAGGGGGCTTGCGGAGGGCGGGGGGGGGGCGGGGTGCGCTGGGTGGGTCACTAATTCAGGCAACCTGCGGACACAGCAATGAGTTCACACTCGGGAGCGGCTGCCCCATAGTTAGGAAGGGATTTAGGAACTCACCCAGCCCTCAGACACACCAGGGAACCCACACTGGGGAGAGGGGACACTTTTACTTCTGTAAAAATACACTTTATTCCTAAAATATCTGAAAGAACATTTCAAAACGGCCCATCACACTGAAGTAATATTCACGTTTTCTAGCGAGATCAGAATGCACCCTGAGGTACTTCAACACAATAAAAGGAAGATAAACATTTCAAAATGGTTGTTACCGACTGTGCGATGGTGTTTAAGTTGTCTGCACAGATCAGGTTACAGCCCGAGCTGCTGCAATACAATTGTGATACATTTAGCATTCGCTGCATACATTCAATGTGAGTCAGACAGCCCGAGGGGTCTATACAGTTCCCAGCCCCTCGGTGCCCTATGGCAGAAAGGTCTTAGAGACCTTTCCCCATTGCGCCTCTGCCCCAAGCTTTAGTGCGTCCCTCAGCATGTAGTCCTGGACCTTGGAATGTGCCAGTCTGCAACACTCGGTCAGGGACAACTCTTAGCATTGGGAGACCAACAAGTTTCGGGCAGACCAAAGAGCGTCTTTCACCAAGTTGCTGATCCTCCAGCTGCATTTGATGTTTGTCTCGGTGTGTGTCCCTGGGAATAGCCTGTAGACCACAGAGTCTTGTGTCACAGAACTGCTCGGGATGAACATGCACAGAAACCACTGCGTCTCTCTCCAGACCTGCTTTGCAAAGACGATACATGTAGACCACACACTGAACTGAATGTGGGAAGCAATTTGCTGCTTCCTGTAACCCTGCTGGTACAGATGCGAGTTCACACTGAGGGAAATGCTCTGACAGTGGCAACTGTTTCACAAGCCCCTTTGCAACTCATTTCGACTGTTCACTGACCGGAGAACCTTTCAGTTGCTCTGTGTGGGAAGAGGCGCTCGCACGACTCCATTGCATCTCTCGCCAGCGAGTTTGCACTGGGAGGTGGGGGGTGGGGGGTGGTGAGACGGGTCACTTACTCCACGTGTGGAACGGGGTATTCATTTGGGTCATTTTCAAAGTCCTGGCGCACCAGCGAGTTCTCGCTGCAAGATGGGGTTCATGTGTGCGTGTGCACCCCGTGTGTGTGTGTGTGTATGTAAGGGATTCCACCAGTCATCCCATCTTCAAAGTACAAATCGGAGAGAGGCTATTTACCTGTTTCTTGTGTAGGAACAAGCTCCGGGATAATGGAGCACTTTTTGTGAGATGATGGGATTCTTTTCCGGTTATTGTGGTGGGTTTTTGCACCCCCCCTGCCTCAACCTAAGAGGCTGGATACATTGTGTTTTTACAGGACCATCCGCGCCCAAGACCCCTCCTCCCTCTTTTAGCAAACCTGGAAACAACGAATCAATGAGCTGACAGCAAAATACTGCGGATGTTGGAAACCTGAAACAAAATCAAAAAATAGCTGGAAAAGCTCGAACTGAGGAAGAGTCATTGGGATATCGAAATGTTAACTCTCTGTACCTCTCCACAGATGCTGTCCGACCTGCTGAGCTTTTCCAAGCCATTTTTGTTTTTGAATCAATAAGCTGTGTGGCTTCAATGCTCTTTGTTTATATTACACAGCCCGCTACTTACAGAGAGCCCACAATCACTGGACCCTCCCGGGAGGTCTCGTCTGGAAGAGTTGTGAGAGCCCCGTTCTAATCTGGTTCGTATTTGTTGTTCAACCAGGTCGGGAGCTCGCTGCCTGTTTATACTGAACATTTTTATGGATTTGGTAGGGTCTTGCTAACGTGATGATAACATGTCAACAGCTGGTTATGTTTTATGAAAACTGAACTCATTAAGTCATCTTGTAAACGGTGTAATCCTGTTTGTTATTACGAGCATTGCTTTTCTCTCAGTTTGTGCCTGAATGTTTCCATCTCTTTCTGAGGATTTCTTTGGAATCACTTCATTTCCTGGCCATCTGCCTGGGTCCTCTGTCTGTCCTTTCCGCACATTAACCTGTCCGTTCACAGGGTCTAATCTTATCCTAGATACCACTTCACAGAAACTGCTTCCATTGCAGACTCTTACTCTTAATATGTGAACGTGTCTTTACTGTTAGCAGCTGTTTGATGGGATTGGCAGGGTTACTGAGTCTAACCCGGCTAGTCTGCCCCTGACCCATTCCCCATCTTCCTTTTGTAGTTTCAAGTCATATCTTTTGGTCAATACAAACATTTATCTTCTCTCTGCTTCTGACCGGTCCCTGGCACCACCTGACATAGTGAGACCTACGTGAAAGGACTATCCCAGGCTGTTGTCTCTGTGCCTATTGACTTGGTGAAGACTCAACCTGCAGCTGTCAGAGGGTCAGCACTGAGGGAGTGCCGCACTGTCGGAGGGTCAGTACTGAGGGAGTGCCGCATTGTCGGAGGGTCAGTACTGAGGGAGCGCCGCACTGTCGGAGGGTCAGTACTGAGGGAGTGCCGCATTGTCGGAGGGTCAGTATTGAGGGAGCGCCGCACTGTCGGAGGGTCAGTACTGAGGGAGTGCCGCACTGTCAGAGGGTCAGTGCTGAGGGAGTGCCACACTGTCGGAGGGTCAGTGCTGAGGGAGTGCCACACTGTCGGAGGGTCAGTGCTGAGGGAGTGCCGCACTGTCGGAGGGTCTGTGCTGAGGGAGCGCCGCACTGTCGGAGGGTCAGTGCTGAGGGAGTGCCACGATGTCGGAGGGTCAGTACTGAGGGAGAGCTGCACAGTCAGAGGGTCAGTGCTGAGGGCGTGTTGCATTATCCATTGTACTGGCCCCCACACCCTCACACTCCCCCCAGTTGCTGTTGGGTTGCAGTACTGCAGCACTGTCAGTGGGTGGCAGTGGTACTCCTTGCACTGAGAGAATGGGCAGTCAGCGAGGGACAGCAGCTGTGGAGAGCGGAGTTTAACATGGGCCCATTCTCAGCGGGTGAGAAAGGGGGAACAGTTTTGACGCAAGGGAAGGGAAGGTCGGTGAGGAGGACAGGAGGGATTAACTAGCAAAAGGAATGTGACACAAGGTGAAAGCTGGAAGTGGGACAGGTACACAGGATTCGAGAGGTGGAATCAGAACCTTCACTTCTCACCTTTAATGTAAAAATCCCCAGGAGACAATCAGGAAAAATCTGACACTGAACCGCGTGAGGAGGACATGGGGGGGGGGTTGCTGCTGGGGTGGGTTTGGCGGGACAGGGAGACCTGAAACATTCCTGATTTCATTCGCCCCCCCCCCCACCCCACCATTGGTGGCTGTGTCTTCAGCTGCCTGGGACTCCTAAGCTCTGGAATTCCCTCCTTAAACCTCTCCCTCCCTCTCCCTCTCTCTCTCTCTCTCTCTCTCCACCCCCTCTCTCTCTCTCCCCCACCACCACCACCCCCCCCCCCTCCTCTCTCTCTCCCCCCTTTAAAAACCTGCCTCTTTGACCAAGCTCTCAGTCACCTGTCCTATTAAACCTTATGCTGCTCGGCGTCAAATTCAGTCTGACTGCATCCGTCCTGAGCACCTTGGGCAGGTTTTGGAAATGAACTGGGGCGCTATATAAATGCGAGGTGTTGCTGTGCAGTGTTGAGCAGTCAGGAAGTTCGGCCAGGCCAGAGTCTCTGAAATAGATCTCTATCGGGGGAGGGTGCGCTAAAACAGCTTTAGAGGGTAGGAGCTCCAGAATCCCAGATGGGATGCTCCCAGAATAACAGCAGAGGGGTTGGTGAGGAGAAGGGGGGGAGCTCCACACTCATATTATTACAGGTCTCATTAACACAGGAGCCGAAAGGAGCGGATTTTATCCTGTCGTTGCAAACCTTTGTCCGGTGTGTCCTGTCAAGCTGGCTGTTGTACACAGTAACCCTCTCCCCAAGTCCCTCCCACAATGAACTAGTTATAAAAAACATCTCTGCAGAAATACAGCCACTGCGGACACATAGACCTGACCACATGCCCCTGCCACCCAGCCTGGGGACGGGGAGGGTCTGCTGGGAGCATGGGGAAGGTTGTGGGGGTGTTAGAGGTTGGTGTCAGTATCCTGTTAATCTGTTTAGGAACACGAGAAGGCCTGTTGATCCCTCTGCACTGAGTGAGTGCTGCATTGTCAGAGGGTCAGTGCTGAGGGAGTGCTGCACTGTCAGAGGGTCAGTACTGAGGGAGTGCTGCACTGTAAGAGGGTCAGTACTGAGGGAGTGCTGCATTGTCGGAGGGTCAGTACTGAGGCAGTGCTGCATTGTCGGAGGGTCAGTACTGAGGGAGTGCTGCACTGTCAGAGGGTCAGTACTGAGGGAGTGCTGCAATTTGGAGGGTCAGTACGGAGGGAGTGCTGCATTGTCAGAGGGTCAATACTGAGGGAGTGCTGCACTGTAAGAGGGTCAGTACTGAGGGAGTGCTGCACTGTTAGAGGGTCAGTACGGAGGGAGTGCTGCATTGTCGGAGGGTCAGTACTGAGGCAGTGCTGCATTGTCGGAGGGTCAGTACTGAGTGAGTGCTGCACTGTAAGAGGGTCAGTACTGAGGGAGTGCTGCACTGTTAGAGGGTCAGTACGGAAGGAGTGCTGCATTGTCGGAGGGTCAGTACTGAGGCAGTGCTGCATTGTCAGAGGGTCAGTACTGAGGGAGTGCTGCACTGTCAGAGGGTCAGTACTGAGGGAGTGCTGCACTGTTAGAGGGTCAGTACGGAGGGAGTGCTGCATTGTCAGAGGGTCAGTACTGAGGGAGTGCTGCACTGTAAGAGGGTCAGTACTGAGGGAGTGCTGCACTGTTAGAGGGTCAGTACGGAGGGAGTGCTGCATTGTCGGAGGGTCAGTACTGAGGCAGTGCTGCATTGTCGGAGGGTCAGTACTGTGGGAGCGCTGCACTGTCGGAGGGTCAGTACTGAGGGAGTGCTGCACTGTCGGAGGGTCAGTGCTGAGGGAGCGCTGCACTATCGGAGGGTCAGTACTGTGGGAGCACTGCACTGTCGGAGGGTCAGTACTGAGGGAGTGCTGCACTGTCGGAGGGTCAGTACTGAGGGAGTGCTGCACTGTCGGAGGGTCAGTGCTGAGGGAGTGCCGCACTGTCGGAGGGTCAGTGCTGAGGGAGTGCTGCACTCTCGGAGGAGCTGTACTGAGGGAGCGCAGCTCTTTCTGGGGGGGATCATCACTGAGGGAATGCTGCACTGTCTTCGGGTCAATACTGAGGGAGCGCTGCACTCTTGGAGGGCCGGTACTGAGAGAGTACCACACTGTCAAAGGGTCAGTATTATCGGAGCACTACACTGTCGGGAGCTCAGTACTGAGGGAGTGCTGCACTGTCAGATGGCAAGTACTGAGGGAGTGCTGCACTGTCAGATGGCAAGTACTGAGGGAATGCTGCATTGTCGGACGGCAGTACTGGGGGAGTGCTGCACTGTCAGAGGGGCAGTACTGGCCCCTTTTATGGATGTGTAAGACCGCACAGCATTGGGGGAGTTCTCCCCAGTGTCCTGAGGCCAACATTTATCCCTCAAATGATTATCTGATTGCCATTGGTACATGTGTGATCTTGCTCTTGTAAATTGTCAACTGTGTTTTCGTACATTAAAGCCGTGACTACACTTGTTGGCTGTGAATTGGTTTGGGATGTCCCAAGGTCCTGAAGGTGCTCGGTGTTATGACACAGCAGATGATGTGTGCCAGGCTGATCAAATCCACAAGGGAAACTTGATCCCGCTGTCACACCAGTTTTGCATTTTATATTTATTTAAGGATGCATGCATTGAATTCAGAAGTAATAAGCCCACCAAGACCTTTAGAGATAATTTTTAAAAACTAAATTAAAATATTTATTAACAAAAGAAAAGATGTTAAACACATACACAAGTTTCCAGTTACTTAATACTATCGTAAATACTGAAGTTCTTATCTAACCTGACTCCTAAATACTCCCCCTTGTAAGGCAACAGTCCAAAATAGATTTTGAAGTTAGAAAGACAGACCAGCATAGTTATCACCTTTAAGGGGTCAACTCCTGCAGACATGGCTGGAAACTTTTCTGAGGTTGTTTCGCAAGATCTGCTAGATGTCACGGTCTTCCCCAACATAGCCTTTCATTCTCCCTTCTATACATTTTCTCTCTCTTTAATCTGTAAATTCCATTCTCCCATATGTCTTTGAAAATGTACTTTGCCATATTGTAAACTTTTCAGGGTGGTAATTTTGTCAGTAACCTTTGGGAAAAGTAAACACACTGCTCGGCCTAGCCCACCTGACTAGGCGTAAGCATCTTACCATCTCTCTGGAATTCAAACTGCCCCAAATTATCTGAAAGTGTAAATTCTTTTCACACCTTACATTCTAAAACTTCAGCCATTTTTATGCATTTAGCATTTCAAACCCCTCTCGACCCAACTCCTTTTGATATTTCCAAATCTCCAGGTCACCTGTCACCAATTCAATTAAATCCTGCACACACACACACAAACACACTACAAACCCCACTATGAACCTACTTTATGATAAAACACAAATATATTATGAAAATTATTTTTTTTTTGGTAACATATGAAAACGCAAATCTTCCTTCATTTTTTTTCATTTGGCTCCACCACACACCTGGTGCGCAACAAATCCCAGAGGATCACTGATTCCCAAACCTCTCACTTTTAGATCCGTGTACACAGATCTACTCGGATTCTGTGCTGCTTAGATGGAGCAGAGATACCCTGTTCAGCGAATGGGCAGCAATTGCCTTGTGACAGGAACAATATTCACTGTGGCTCCTACCTTCCCCGGCAATGCTAGGAGGCCGTCAGGGTTACTGGGTGTAAAAGCTTCAAACGCTCAGCTGTCCGATGCCAAGGACAATGTGTGACGGCCAGCAGCTGAGATATGACTGAGAACAAAGATCACACCTCCTTAAATAGAGAAACGCTGTCCCCATCAATCACTCCCAGGACAGGTACAGTACGGGGTTAGATACAGAGTAAAGCTCCCTCTACACTGTCCCTATCAAACACTCCCAGGACAGGTACAGCACGGGGTTAGATACGGAGTAAAGCTCCCTCTACACTGTCCCCATCACACACTCCCAGGGCAGGTACAGCACGGGGTTAGATACAGAGTAAAACTCCCTCTACACTGTCCCCATCAAACACTCCCAGGACAGGTACAGCACGGGGTTAGATACAGAGTAAAGCTCCCTCTACAAAGTACCCATCAAACACTCCCAGGGCAGGTACAGCACGGGGTTAGAAACAAAGTAAAGCTCCCTCTACACTGTCCCCATCAAACACTCCCAGGACAGGTACAGCACGGGGTTAGATACAGAGTAAATCTCCCTCTACACTGTCTCCATCAAACACTCCCAGGGCAGGTACAGCATGTGGTTAGATACAGAGTAAAGCTCCATGTACACTGTTCCCATCAAACACTCCCAGGACAGCTATAGTACAGAGTTAGATACAGAGTAAAGCTTGCCCTAGACTGTCCCCATCAAACACTCCCAGGGCAGGTACAGCACGGGGTTAGATACAGAGTAAAGCTCCCTCTACACTGTCCCCATCAAACATTCCCAGGACAGTTACAGCATGTGGTTAGATATAGAGAAAACCTCCCTCTACACTGTCCCCTTCAAACACTCCCAGGACAGGGATAGCACAGGGTTAGATACAGAATAAAACTCTCAAAATACTGTCCCCGTCAAACACTCCCAGGACAGGTACAGCAATGGGTTAGCTACAGAGTAAAGCTCTCCAAACACTGTCCCAATCAAACACTTGCAGGACAGGTACAACATGGGATTAGATACAGAGTAAAGCACCCGAAACGCTGTCCCCATCAAACACTCCCTGGAAAGGTACAGCAAGAGGTTAGATACAAAGTAAAGCTCCCTATACACTGTCCCCATCAAACCTCGCAGGACAGGTACAGCAAGGGGTGAGATACAGAGTAAAACTCCCTCTACACTGTCCCCATCAAAAACTCCCAGGTCATTTATGCACGGGTTAGATAGAGAGTAATGCTCTCTCTACACAATCCCGATCAAACACTCGCAGGACAGGTAAAGCACGGGGTTAGATACACACTAAAGCTTTCTCTACACTGTCCCCATCAAACATTCCCAGGCCAGGTACAGCACGGGGTTAGATACAGAGTAGAGCTCCCTCTACACTGTCCCCATCAAATATTCCCAGGACAGGTACAGTACGGGGTTAGATACAGAGTAAAGCTCCTACTACACTGTCCCCATCAAACTCTCGCAGGACAGGTACAGCACGGGGTTTGATAGCGAGTAAAGCTCTCTCTACACTGTCCCCATCAAACTCTCCCAGGATAGGTACAGCACAGTGTGAGATACAGAGTATAGCTCCCTATACACTGCCCCCATCCAACACTCCCAGGTCAGATACAGCACCGGGTTAGACACAGAGTAAATCTCCCACTACACTGTCCCCATCAAACATTCCCAGGAGAGGTACAGCATGTGGTTAGATACAGAGTAAACCTCCCTCTACACTGTCCCCTTCAAACACTCCCCGGACAGGGACAGCAAAGTGTTAGATACAGAGTAAAGCGTTCAAAACACTGTCCCCATCAAACACTCCCAGGACAGGTACAGCAATGGGTTATCAACAGAGTAAAGCTCTCAAAACACTGTCCCCATCAAACACTTGCAGGACAGGTACGACACGGGATTAGATACAGAGTAAAGCTCCCTCCACACTGTCCCCATCAAACACTCCCAGGACAGGTACAACACTGGGGTAGATATAGAGTAAAGCACCCTATACGCTGTCCCCATCAAACACTCCCTGCACAGGTACAGCACAGGGTTAGATACAGAGTAAAGCGCCCTCTACACTGTCCCCATCAAACACACCCAGGACAGGTACAGCACGGGGTTAGATACAGAGTAAAGCTCCCTCTACACTGTCCCCATCAAACACACCCAGGACAGCTACAGCACGGGGTTAGATACAGAGTAAAGCTCCCTCTACACTGTCCCCATCAAACAATTCCAGGACCGGTAGAGCACGGGGTTAGATACAGGGTAAAACTCGCTCTACACTGTCCCCATCAAACACTCCCAGGACAGGTACAGCATGGGGCTAGATTCAGAGTAAAGCTCCGTGTACACTGTCCCCATCAAACACTCCCAGGACAGCTATCGTACAGAGTTAGATACAGAGTAAAGCTCCCTCTATGCAGTCCCCATCAAAAACTCCCAGGACATGGACAGCACGGGGTTAGATACAGAGTAAAGCTCCCTCGACACTGTCCCCATCCAACACTCCCAGGGCAGGTACAGCACAGGGTTAGCTACAGAAAAAAGCTCTCAAAATACTGTCCCCATCAAACACTCCCAGGACAGGTACAGCAATGGGTTACCTACAGAGTAAAGCTCTCTCTACACAATCCTGATCAAACCCTCCCAGGACAGGTAAAGCACGGGGTTAGATACACAGTAAAGCTTTCTCTACACTGTCCCCATCAAACACACCCAGGACAGCTACAGCACGGGGTTAGATACAGAGTAAAGCTCCCTCTACACTGTCCCCATCAAACAATTCCAGGACCGGTACAGCATGTGGTTAGATACAGAGTAAACCTCCCTCTACACTGTCCCCTTCAAACATTCCCTGGACAGGGACAGCAAAGTACTAGATACAGAGTAAAGCGCTCAAAACACTGTCCCCATCAAACACTCCCAGGACAGGTACAGCAATGGGTTATCAACAGAGTAAAGCTCTCAAAACACTGTCCCCATCAAACACTCCCTGCACAGGTACAGCACGAGGTTAGATACAGAGTAAAGCTCCCTATACATTGTCGCCATCAAACACTCCCAGGACCGGTACAGCACGGGGTTAGATACACAGTAAAACTCCCTCTACACTTTCCACATCAAACACTCCCAGGACAGATACTGCATGCGATTAGATACAGAGTAAAGCACCCTCTACACTGTCCCCATTACACACTCCCAGGACAGGTACAGCACGGGTTTAGATGCAGAGTTAAGCACCCTCTACACAGTCCCCATTAAACACCTTCAACACAGGTACAGCAAAAAGTTAGATACAGAATTAAGTTCCCTCTACACTGTCCCCATGAAACAACTTCTGGACAGGTACAGCATGGCGTTAGATACAGAGTAAAGCTCCCTGTACACTGTCCTCATCAAACACTCCCAGGACAGGTACAGCATGGCGTTAGATACAGAGTAAAGCTCCCTGTACACTGCCTCCATCAATCACTCCCAGGACATTTATGCAGGGGATAAGATACAGAGTAATTCTCCCATTACACTGTCCCCATCAAACACACCCAGGACAGGTACAGGACGGGGTTAAATACAGAGCAAAGGTCGCTCTACACTGTCTCCATTAAACACTCCCAGGACAGGTACAGCACGGGGTTAGATACAGGGTAAAGCTCCCTCTACACTGTCCCCATCAAACACTCCCAGGGCAGGTACAGCACGGGGTTAGATACAGGGTAAAGCTCCCTCTACACTGTCCCCATCAAAAACTCCCTGGACTGGTACAGCACGGGGTTAGGTAGAGAGGAAAACTCCCTCTATACTGTCCCAATCAAACACTCCCAGGATAGGTACAGCTTGGGGTTAGATACATATTAAAGCTCCCTCTTGCATTGTCCCCCTCAAACACTCCCAGACAGGTACAGCACGGGGTAATATACAGAGCAAAGCTCTGTCTGCACTGTCCCCATCAAACAATCCCAGGACAGGTAGAGCACGGGGTTAGATACAGAGTAAAGCTCCCTCTACACTGTCCTCATCAAACACTCCTAGGGCAGGTACAGCACGGGGTTAAATAGAGACTAAATCTCCTTCTACATTATCCCGATCAAACTCTCCCTGGACAGGTATAGCACGGGGTTCGATACAGTGTAAATCTCCCACTACACTGTCCCCCTCAAACACTCCCAGGACAGGTACAGCACGGGGTTAGATACAGACTAAATCTCCTTCTACACTGTCCCCATCAAACACTCCCAGGACAGGTACAGCACAGGGTTAGGTACAGAGTAAAGCTCCCTCTGCACTGTACCCATCAAACACTCCCAGGACAGGTACAGCACGGGGTTAGATACAGAGTAAAGCTCCCTCTACACTGTCCCCATCAAACACTCCCAGGGCAGGTACAGCACAGGGTTAGATACAGACTAAATCTCCTTCTACACTGTCCTCATCAAACACTCCAAGGACAGTACGGCACGGGGTTAGATACTGAGTAAAGCTCCCTCTACACTGTCCCCATCAAACACTCCCAGGACAGGTACAGCACAGGGTTAGATACAGACTAAATCTCCTTCTACACTGTCCTCATCAAACACTCCAAGGACAGTACGGCACGGGGTTAGATACTGAGTAAAGCTCCCTCTACACTGTCACCATTAAACACCTTCAAGACAGGTACAGCAAAGAGTTAGATACAGAGTTAAGTTCCCTCTACACTGTCCCCAAGAAACAACTTCTGGACAGGTACAGCACGGCGTTAGATACAGAGTAAAGCTCCCTCTACACTGTCCTCATCAAACACTCCCAGGGCAGATAATCTACAGGGTTAGATACAGACTAAATCTCCCTGTACACTGTCTCCATCAAACACTCCCAGGACAGGTACAGCACGGGGTTAGATACAGAGTAAATATCCCTCTACACTGTCCCCATCAAACACTCCCAGGACAGGTACAGCACGGGGTTAGATACAGACTAAATCTCCCTGTACACTGTCTCCATCAAACACTCCCAGGACAGGTACAGCACGGGGTTAGATACAGACTAAAGCTCCCTCTACACCGTCCCCATCAAACACTCCCAGGACAGGTACAGCACGGGGTTAGATACAGAGTAAAGCTCCCTCTACACTGTCCCCATCAAACACTCCCAGGACAGGTACAGCACAGGGTTAGATACAGACTAAAGCTCCCTCTACACCGTCCCCATCAAACACTCCCAGGACAGGTACAGCACAGGGTAAGATACAGACTAAATCTCCTTCTACACTGTCCTCATCAAACACTCCAAGGACAGTACGGCACGGGGATAGATAGGGAGTAAAGCCCCCTCTACACTGTCCCCATCAAACACTCCCAGGACAGGTACAGCACAGGGTTAGATACAGAGTAAAGCTCCCTCTACACTGTCCCCATCAAACACTCCCAGGACAGGTACAGCACGGGGTTAGATACAGAGTAAAGCTCCCTCTGCATTGTCCCCATCAAACACTCCCAGGACAGGGACAGCACATGGTTAGATAGAGAGTAAAACTCCCTCTACACTGTCCCCATCAAACACTCCCAGGACAGGTACACCATGGGGTTAGATACAGAGTAAAGCTCCCTCTACACTGTCCCCATCAAACACTCCCAGGACAGGTACAGCACGGGGTTAGATACAGAGTAAAACTCCCTCTACACTGTCCCCATCAAACACTCCCAGGACAGGTACACCATGGGGTTAGATACAGAGTAAAGCTCCCTCTTGAATTGTCCCCCTCAAACACTCCCAGACATGTAAAGGACGGGGTAATATACAGAGCAAAACTCCATCTACACTATCCCCATCAAACACTCCCAGGGTGGGTACAGCACAGGGTTAAATACAGTGTAAATCTCCTTCTACATTATCCCGGTCAAACACTCCCAGGACAGGTACAGCACAGGGTTAGATACAGAGTAAAGCTCCCTCTACACTGTCCCCATCAAACACTCCCAGGACAGGTACAGCACGGGGTTAGATACAGAGTAAAAGCTCCCTCTACACTGTCTCCATCAAACACTCCCAGGACAGGTAGAGCACTGGGTTAGATACAAAGTAAAGCTCCCTCTACACAGTCTCCATCAAACACTCCCAGGGCAGGTACAGCACAGGGTTAGATACAGACTAAATCTCCTTCTACACTGTCCCCATCAAACACTCCCAGGACAGGTACAGCACGGGGTTAGATACAGTGTAAATCTCCCACTACACTGTCCCCCTCAGACACTCCCAGGACAGGTACAGCACGGGGTTAGATACAGAGTAAAACTCCCTCTACACTATCCCCATTAATCACTCCCAGGATAGGTACAGCTTGGGGTTAGATACATATTAAAGTTCTCTCTTGCATTGTTCCCCTCAAACACTCCCAGACATGTACCGCACGGGGTAATATACAGAGCAAAGCTCTGTCTACACTGTCTCCATCAAACAATCCCAGGGTAGGTACAGCACAGGGTTAAATACAGACTAAATCTCCTTCTACATTATCCCAATCAAACACTCCCAGGACAGGTACAGTACGGGGTTAGATACAGAGTAAAGCTCCCTCTACACTGTCTCCATCAAACACTCCCAGGACAGGTAGAGCACTGGGTTAGATACAGAGTAAAGCTCCCTCTACACAGTCTCCATCAAACACTCCCAGGGCAGGTACAGCACAGGGTTAGATACAGACTAAATCTCCTTCTACACTGTCCCCATCAAACACTCCCAGGACAGGTACAGCACGGGGTTAGATACAGTGTAAATCTCCCACTACACTGTCCCCCTCAGACACTCCCAGGACAGGTACAGCACGGGGTTAGATACAGAGTAAAACTCCCTCTACACTGTCTCCATCAAACACTCCCAGGACAGGTAGAGCACTGGGTTAGATACAGAGTCAAGCTCCGTCTACACTGTCCAAATCAAACACTCCCAGGACAGGTACAGCATGGGCTTAGATGCAGAGTAAATCTTCCTCTACACTGTACCCATCAAACACTCACAGGACAGTACAGCACGGGATTATTTACAGAGTAAAGCTCCCTCTACACTGTCCCCATCAAACACTCCCAGGACAGGTACAGCACAGGGTTAGATACAGAGTAAAACTCCCTCTACACTGTCCCCATCAAACACTCCCAGGGCAGGTACAGCACGGGGTTAGATACAGAGTATAGCTCCCTCTACCCTGTCCCCATCAAACACTCCCAGGACAGGTACAGCACGGGGTTAGATACAGAGTAAAGCTCCCTCTACACTGTCCTCATCAACCACGCCCAGGGCAGATAATGCACGGGGTTAGATACAGACTAAAGCTCCCTGCACACTGTCTCCATCAAACACTCCCAGGATATTTATGCACGGGCTTAGATACAGAGTAATTCTCCCACTACACTGTCCCCATCAAACACTCCCAGGACAGGTACAGCACGGGGTTAGATACAGAGTAAAGCTCCCTCTACACTGTCCCCATCAAACACTCTTAGGGCAGGTATTGCACAGGGTTAGATACAGACTAAATCTCCTTCTACACTGTCCCCATCAAACACTCACAGGAGAGGTACAGCACAGGTTTAGATACAGAGAAAATCTCACTCTCCCCTGTCTCCATCAAAAACACCCTGGACTGGTACAGCACGGAGTTAGATACAGAGTAAAAGTCCCCCTACACTGTCCCCATCTATCACTCCAAGGATAGATACAGCTTGGGGTTAGATACATATTAAAGCTCCCTCTTGCATTGTCCCCCTCAAACACTCCCAGACAGGTACAGCACGGAGTGAGATACAGTGTAAATCTCCCTCTACTCTGTCCCCATCAAACAATCCCAGGACAGCTACAGCACGCGGTTAGATACAGAGTAAAGCTCCCTCTACACTGTCCCCATCAAACACTCCTTGGACAGGTAGAGCATGGGGTTAGATACAGTGTAAAACCCCCTCTGCACAATCACCATCAAACACTCCCAGGGCAGGTAAAGCACAGGGTTAGATACAGACTAATCTCCTTCTACACTGTCCCCATCAATCACTCCCTGGACAGGTACAGCACGGGGTTAGATACAGTGTAAATCTCCCACTACACTGTCCCCCGCAAACACTTCCAGGACAGGAACAGCAAGGGGTTAGATACAGAGTAAATCTCCCTCTACACTGTCCCCATCAAACACTCCCAGGACAGGTACAGCACGGGGTTAGATACAGTGTAAATCTCCCACTACACTGTCCCCCTCAAACACTCCCAGGACAGGTACAGCACGGGGTTAGATACAGAGTAAAGCTCCCTCTACACTGTTCCCATCAAACACTCTCAGGACAGGGAGAGCAGGGGGTTAGATACAGAGTAAAGCTCTCTCTATACAGTCTCCATCAAACACTCCCAGGGCCGGTACAGCACAGGGTTAGATACAGAGAAAAGCTCACTCTCCCCTGTCCCCATCAAAAACTCCCTGGACTGGTACAGCACGGGGTTAGATACAGAGTAAAAGTCCCCCTACACTGTTCCCATCTATCACTCCAAGGATAGATACAGCTTGGGGTTAGATACATATTAAAGCTCCCTCTTGCATTGTCCCCCTCAACCACTCCCAGACAGGTACAGCACGGGGTAAGATTCAGAGCAAAGCTCCCTCTACTCTGTCCCCATCAAACACTCCCAGGACAGGTACAGCACGGGGTAAGATTCAGAGCAAAGCTCCCTCTACTCTGTCCCCATCAAACACTCCCAGGACAGGTACAGCACGGGGTTAGATACAGTGTAAAAGTCTCCCTACACTGTCCCCATCAATCACTCCAAGGATAGGTACAGCTTGGGGTTAGATACAGTGTAAATCTCCCTCTACACTGTCCCCTTAAACATTCCCAGGACAGGTGCAGCACGCAGTTAGATACAGGGTAAAGCTCTCTCTACACTGTCCCCATCAAACACTCCCAGGACAGGTACAGCACGGGGTTAGATACAGAGTAAAGCACCCTCTAACCTGTCCGCATCAAACACTCCCAGGACAGGTACAGCACGGGGTTAGATACAGAGTAAAGCACCCTCTAACCTGTCCGCATCAAACACTCCCAGGGCAGGTACAGCACGGGGTTAGATACAGAGTTAAGCTCCCTCTACATTGTCCCCATTAAACAACTTCTGGCCAATAACAACACGGCGTTAGATACAGGGAAAAGCCCCCTCTACCCTGTCCCCATCAAACACTCCCAGGACATTTATGCACGGGGTTAGATTCAGAGTGATGCTACTTCTATACTGTCCCCATCAAACACTCCCAGGACAGGTACAGCACTGTGCTAGATAAAGCGTAAAGCTCTCTCTACACTGTCCCCAGCAAACACTCCCAGGACATTTATGCACGGGGTTAGATACAGAGTAAATCTCCCTCTACACTATCCTCATCAAATACTCCCAGGACAGGTAGAGCATGGCGTTAGATACAGAGTAAAGCTCCCTCTACACTGTCCCCATCAAACACTCCCAGGAGACGAACAGCACAGGGTTAGATACAGAGTAAATCTCCCTCTGCACTGTCCCCATTATACACCTTCAGGACAGGTACAGCACAGGGTTAGATACAGAGAAAAACTCATTCTACCCTGTCCCCTTCAAAAACTCCCTGGACTAGTACAGCACGGGGTTAGATAGAGAGTGAAGCTCCCTCTACACTTCCCCATCAAACACTCGCAGGACAGGTACAGCACGGGGTTAGATACAGAGTAAAATTCCCTCTACACTGTCCCCATCAATCACACCTAGGATAAGTACAGCTTGGGGTTAGATACATATTAAAGCTCCCTCTTGCATTGTCCCCCTCAAACACTCCCAGTCATGTACAGCACGGGGTTAGAAACAGAGTAAAGTTCTCCCTACACTGTTCCTATCTACCACTCCCAGGGCAAGGATAGCATGGGGTTAGATACAGAGAAGTTCCGTCTTCACTGTCCCCATCAAGCACTCCTAGGACAGGTAATGTACAGTGTTAGATGCAGAGTAAAGCTCCCTCTACACTGTCCCCATCAAAAACTCCCTGGTCAGGTACAGCACGAGGTTAGATAGAGATTAACGTTCCCTCTGCACTGTCCCCATCAAACACGCACAGGGCAGATACAGCACGGGCTTAGATACAGAGTAAAGATCCCTCTGCCCTTTCCCCAGCAAACACTCCCAGGACAGGTACAGCACGGGGTTAGATACAGAGTAAATCTCCCTCTGCACTGTCTTCATCAAATACTCCCAGGGCAGATAATGCACGGCGTTAGATACAGAGTAAAGCTACCTGTACCCTGTCCCCATCAAACACTCCCAGGACAGGTACAGCACGGGGTTAGATACAGAGTAAAGCTCCCTCTACACTGTCCCCATCAAACACTCCCAGGACAGGTACAGCACGGGGTTAGATACAGAGTTAAGCTCCCTCTATACTGTCCCCATTAAACAACTTCTGTACAGCCATGTACAGCATGACGTTAGATACAGAATAAAGCCCCCTCTCCCCTGTCCCCATCAAACACTCCCAGGACAGGTACAGCACGGCGTTAGATACAGAGTAAAGCCCCCACTCCACTGTCACAATCAAACACTCCCAGGACATTTATGCACGGGGTTAGATTCAGAGTAATGCTAACTCTATACTGTCCCCATCAAATACTCCCAGGACAGGTACAGCACGGGGTTAGATACAGAGTAAAGCTCCCTCTACACTGTTCCCATCAAACACTCCCAGGACAGGTACAGCACGGGGTTAGATACAGAGTAAATCTCCCTCTACACTGTCCCCATCAAACACTCCCAGGACAGGTACAGCACGGGGTTAGAAACAGAGTAAAGCTCCCCCTACACTGTCCCCATCAAACACTCCCAGGACAGGTACAGCACAGGGTTAGATACAGAGTATAGCTCCCTCTAACCTGTCCCCATCAAACACTCCCAGGACAGGTACAGCACAGGGTTAGATACAGAGTATAGCTCCCTCTAACCTGTCCCCATCAAACACTCCCAGGACAGGTACAGCACGAGGTTAGATACAGAGTTAAACTCTCAAAACACTGACCCCATCAAACACTCCCAGGACAGGTACAGCACGGGGTTAGATACAGAGTAAAGCTCCCTCTGCACTTTCCCAATCAAACACTCATTGGACACATACAGCACGGTTTAGATACACAGTAAAGCTCGCTCTACACTGTTCCCATTAAACACCTTCAAGACAGGTACAGCACGGGGTTAGGTACAGAGTTAAGCTCCCTCTACACTGTCCCCATTAAACAACTTCAGCACATGTACAGCACTGCGTTAGACACAGAGTAAAGCCCCCTTTACCCTGTTCCCATCAAACACTCCCAGGACATTTATGCACGGGGTTAGATACAGAGTAATGCTACCTTTATACTGTCCCCATCAAACACTCCCTGGACAGGTACATCACGGGGTTAGATACAGAGTAAATCTCCCACTACACTGTCCCCATCAAACACTCCCAGGTTAGGTACAGCATGGGGTTAGATACAGAGTAAGGCTCCCTCTACACTGTCCCCATCAAACACTCACAGGACAGGTATAGCATGGGGTTAGATGCAGAGTAAAGCTCCCTCTACACTGTCCCCATCAAACATTCCCAGGACAGGTACAGAATGGGGTAAGGTACACTGTAAATTTCCCTCTACACTGTTCCCATCAAACAATCCCAGGCCAGGTACAGCACGGGGTAAGATACAGAGTAAATCTCCCTCTACACTGTCCCCATCAAACACTCCCAGGACAGGTACAGCACGGGGTAAGATACAGAGTAAATCTCCCTCTACACTGTCCCCATCAAACACTCCCAGAACAGGTACAGCAAGTGATTAGATACAGAGTTACGCTCCCTCTACACTCTCACCATCCAACACTCCCAGGACAGGTACATTGCAGGGTTAGACACAGAGTAAAGCTCCCTCTATACTGTCCCCATCAAACACTCCCAGGACAGGTGTGGATGCCCAATAATTGATGCTTCCAAAAAGGTGGAAAAACCTCCCCCCAATGTGAAATCTCTAGTTTCTTAATTGTTTCCCTATTGTTTTTATTGATTTAAATGGGTCTCAGTCGTTGTATCTAGTGGACAACAGCTGTCAGTGAAGTGAAACACCCATTGCTCAATTTTGTGAAGCCCCCATAGTCGAACAGCCTATCCCTGTTCTGGTCTCATGACCACTGTGCCTAGCCCCCTGGCACCCCACCCCCCCGCCCCCCCCCCCCCCCCCCCGGGCCTCTATCCCCTCACAAAGTCCTTACCTTTGAGGGAAAAAGGGGACCCCGAAACATTTTGCATTTCTCTTTCTCGCCAAGGTGACAGTGCTCTCGGCTCAGAGACAGATCACATCTGGATTCCAGCTGCAGTCCAGAGACCTGAGCCTAAATTCCCAGGCCGACACTCGCAGAGCGAAGGAGGTGCTGCAGTGTCAGAGATGCCATTTGGATGGGACGATAAATCGATGCCGCCTGTCTGCACTCTCGGGCAGATGGACGAGATCTCCTATTTTGCAACGCCCCAGGCAATATTTATTCTTCAACCCACCCCTGAAGAAACAGATTATCTCGTCAGCATCTCGTTGCTACCTGTGAGAACGTCCTGTGCACCAATTGTCCCTGTGTTTCTTACATTACAACAGTGACCGTGCTTCTGAAAGAAAGTGGTTCATTAGCTGTAAAGTGCTCCGGGGCTTCCTGAAACCATAAAAAGTACCATATAAATACAAATTCTCTTTTTCGGCTTAGCTCTTTACTGCAGGCCTCTGCTTGTGTCACCTCCTGTATCTTGCTGTGTGTTTAAAAACCAGCGAGAGAGGATAAACTGACTAGTGTGTGTGTTTGTTTGTCTCTACGTCTGTCTGTCTGTGTGTCTGTGTGTGTGCGTTTATCTGAAAGTGTGTGTGTTTGTTTGTCTCTGTGTGTGTCTGTATGCGTGTGTGTGTATCTGTACATTCGTGGGCATGTGGTTGTCTGCGTGTGTGTGTATGTGTTTGTCTGCCTGCATGCTTGTCTGTCTGTCTGTATGTATGTGTGTGTGTTTATTTGTCTCTGTGTGTCAGTGTGTGTTTGTCTGTGTGTGTGCGCGTGTGTGTCTGTGTCTCCGAGTCTGTGTCAGTGTGTGTGTGTGTCTGTGTCTCCATGTCTGTGTCAGTGTGTGTGTGTGTGTGTTTGTTTGTCTGTGTGTGTCAGTGTGTGTTTGTCTGTCTGTGTGTGTGTGTATCTTCGTGTCTGTGTCAGTGTGTGTGTGTGTGTGTGTTTGTTTGTCTGTGTGGGTCAGTGTGTGTTTGTTTGTCTGCATGGGTCAGTGTGTGTTTGTCTGTGTGTGTGTGTGTGTGTCTGTGTCTCCGTGTCTGTGTATGTGTGTGTGTGTGTGTGTGCGCGCACACGCTTGTGCATATGTCTTTGTGTGTGTGCCTGTATGTCTGTATGTGTGTGTGAGTGTGCACAGTCCAGATTGCCTGCATGCTGCCAGAATTGATTTTAACAGCTCCTTTCCCACGATGACGCCCTGTTGGATTTTTCCCAAGATTTCTCTTGTTTTTCCCGGATATGTTTTGACGATATCGGAAGTATAGCCAGCACTCCAACACAAAGAAATGATAGCATTGGTCTCTTGATGCCTGAGCTGCTGAAATTGATGTTAAAATTGGCATTTCAGGAAGCTGTGTGAGGTGTGCAGGAGGGCATGGAGCACCAGGCATCCATAGAAATGAGATGCCAACTGGGTGAAGCTACAACACAGGAATGTGCGCATGTTAAACAGTGGAAACAGCAAGCGAAAGACAGAGCTAAGTGATCCCACAACCAATGGATCAGATCTGAGCTCTGCAGTCCTCCCACATCCAGTCATG
Source organism: Carcharodon carcharias (assembly GCF_017639515.1). Classification (NCBI taxonomy): domain Eukaryota; kingdom Metazoa; phylum Chordata; class Chondrichthyes; order Lamniformes; family Lamnidae; genus Carcharodon; species Carcharodon carcharias. The sequence continues at coordinate 16,891,101 of NC_054499.1, forward strand.
ACTGGTGGTGGACAATTAAAGAACTCACTGGAGGAGGAAGCTCCACAAATATCCCCATCCCCAATGATGGGGGAGCTCAGCCCATCAGTGCAGAAGATAAGGCTGAAGAACTTGCAACAATCCTCAGCCAGGGGTACCGAGTGGATGATCCATCTCAGCCTCCGCCAGAGGCCCCCAGCTGCCAAGTCTTCAGCCAATTCGATTCACTCCACGTGATATCAAGAAACGGCTGCTGTGGGTAGGGTGGCTCCTCGAACACTGGTGCAGCAATAAACTATCATCTCTGTTTGGTGCTCCCCCTCTCACCTTTAGTCCCAGTCAGATCCAACCCATATCCGGGTGCCGTCTGTGTTCCAGTGGGTAGCACTGCCATGCCCAAGACTGAAATGTTGGGATTTGAATCCTAATCCAGAGACTTGAGCCCCATAATATAAGCCGACTCTTCCCCCCTACCCCCACCTCCCCTCCCACCACCCCCCACCCCCATTGCCAGTACCACCGAGGGAGTGCTACCCTGCTGGAGGTGCCGTCTTTGGAATGAGGCACTAATGAGATGAAGGAAAAGTTGGAAGAGCAAAGGGCAGAGAACTAAACTTTATAGGGGGCTGGGGTGGGTGTGGTGGGTAAAGATTGGGAAGTAATGGCTAGGAATCTCAGGGACCTGCCTCTCCACTATTACTGCGTGGCATAAACCCAACTTATAGTCGTTTGGTGGTACAGAACTTGAGTATTGCTGAAAAAAGAGACTTGTCAAAGCTTTTCGCCTTGCACTCATCAGGACACTTTGCAACAATACCAACATAAGGGGAAAACAACAATTTGTACTGTATGTGAAGAGAGTGCTGATTGGTTGGCAAGTGGAGTCTGATTGGCAGAGGTGTTGCCATGGAGAGTGCACCAGTGATGGTGACTGACAGTTAACTGCCAAAGATTGTTTGAACTTTAACCCAGGAGGCAGCTTGACTCTGATTGGTCCTGAGGAATGAATCAGTGAATGGCTGTCACTTGCTTTGTTCAGCTGAAATAGACACAAAATGTGTACATGTTCTTTCTTTCTGCAAAGAACAGGGCCCTATTTATTACTGTATGCAGCTTCCAGTCCACGCAAATGCGGACCTGACTGATGGTCTTAAATTGGTTGTCAGTGTAATCCTTAGCACACTGAGGATCATTTTCCCCTTATATTGGTATTCTTGTAAAGTGTCCTGATGAGTGCAAGTTGAAAAGCTTCGACATGTCTCTTTTTTCCAGCAAAAGCCTACTTACCAAACGCAGTTCTGATGAGCTTACAGAGGTGGAGGGGTGAAGGGCAGCTGACAGGAACTCCACGGCCAATGACTCCAAGACTGAGGGGAATCGGACCAAAGACATCTTGCTGGTTATGTAGTCGGCCAGATGTCGATTGAAAGGATAACGAAGACCATTGCAGAGATGAAGGAGGTCATGGATCACTTTTAGAGAAAGAGACAATTTGGGCAGGATTTAACATTTATATGTTTTTTGTTGATGGGACATGGGTGTCACGGGTAAGGCCAGCATTGGTTACCCATCCCTAATCGCCCTTGAACTGAGTGGGCTTGGTAGACCATTTCACAGGGCAGTTCAGAGTCAGCCACATTGCTGTGGGTCTGGAGTCACATGTAGACCAGACTGGGTAAGGAGGGCAGATTTTCTTCCCTATTGGCCATTGGTGAACCAGGTGGGTTTTTAACAACTATAGGCAATGGTCATCATTAGACTCTTAACACCAGGTTTTTATTGAATTCAAATTCCACCATCTGCCGTGGTGGGGTTTGAACCCAGGTCCCTGGAGTATTACCCTGGGTATCTGGATTACCAGTCCAGTGACAATACCACCATGCCACTGCCTCAATGAGTGCGCTCCTTGGTTTATTTTCCTAACGTCCAAGGTGCTACAATAAGTGCGAGTTGCCATTGTAATGTAGAAAACACAGCAGCCGATTTATGCACAGCAAGATCCCACAAGCCACAAAGCGAGGGGATATCTATTGTCCATTGAAACTGGGGAGGAACTCGCCTGTCTTTCTTCCAATTGTGGTCTCATCCAAAAGACGGCACCTCTACCGCACTTAAATCCTCTGCCTCTTGGTGAGTCAATAGGAGCTTTCAAAAGGGGAATTGGATAAACACCTGGAAAGATTTGTAGGGATGTGGAGGAAGAGAAGGGGAGAGTTTGAGAAGGATTGGATAGTTCTGTCAAAGGGCCAGTTCAGACGATTGGCCTCCTTCTGTGCCGTGTGACTCGATCGCAGGTTTATGTCTTCCATGAGGCGAGTCCTCTGACTGTAAGTGAAAAGTTGCATCACTGTTTTTTTAACCTGGAATTTGACAAGGGAGGTTCGAGCCGGGAACCGAGTTCCTTTTGAAACTGAGTGCCAAGGGAAATAGCCAACAGCCCAGGGTTCTTATCACCCAAAACAACAGCAGCCATTCTCAGCAGATGACTAAGAGGTAAGAGAGCAAGAAGCCCCGATCGCTGGGAGTACCGGGTCAAAGAGGATCATACTGAATACACAATGCATGGGGACCACACGACAGAGGCCTCATTTCCCATCTAACGCTCAAGGGAGTTACACCCAAGTTGAAACAGGAAGTATCAGAACAAAGCGTGTCCTGAAGCTGTACAATGAGAGATTTACTCTCTCTCTCGCTCTCCCTCTATGGCCAGGGCTGCTGTTAATAAAGCTGGTGGGAGGAGCCCCAACAGACGGAGGGACAACGAGAGGATGGGGGGGGGTGGGGGGAAGGATTCACTCAGCAACATTCCTCGCTGGCATTGCCCATGCCAGGAAAGCCAAGTCTCCCACATCTGGGTATAATTGTGCTTCACTTTGGCTTGGCATTACCATTTCACATCAAACCGACAGGATCATTTGTTACTGATTCTCCTCTCAGCTCTAGTTCACCATTCCACCCATTCCAGTCAGTGCCTTTCCCAATTTCCCCCAGATCCCTGTCCTTTGTGTGGCTATTGCACTGTGTGGGGTGGCACTGATGAGCCCAATCCTGACACTGTCTCTCACACCCCCTCTCTCACACTCACTCTCACTCTCCCTCTCACTCTCTCTCTCTCACTCTCCCTCATACTCTCTCTCACACTCTCCCTCACACTTTCTTTCACACTTTCTTTCACACTCCCTCTCACACTCTCTCTCACACTCTCTCTCACACTCTCTCTCACACTCCCTCTCACACTCCCTCTCACACTCCCTCTCACACTCCCTCTCTCACACCCCCCTCCCTCACAATCTCTCTCACACTCCCCCTCTCACACTCCCTCTCTCACACTCCCTCTCTCACACTCCCTCTCTCACACTCCCTCTCTCACACTCCCTCTCTCACACTCTCACTCTCTCTCACACACTCTCTCTCACACCCCCTCCCTCACACCCTCTCCCTCACGCTCTCTCACTCCCTCTCACACCCCCTCCCACACACTCTCTCTCACACTCTCACGCTATCTCACACACTCTCTCTCTGACACTCTCTCACACTCTCCCTCACTTTCTCTCACACACTCTCTCTGACTCTCTCTCTCTTACACTTTCTCTCACATTCTCTCTCACACAGTCTCTGACACTCTCCGACACTTTCTCTCTGACACTCTCTCCCGCACACTCTTTCTCTATTGCACTCTCCCTCTCTCGCTCTCACTCTCACTCTCTCTCTGACACTCTATCGCTTTCTCTCTCTCACACCTACACTCTCTCTCTCACACTCTCTGTCACACTCACACTCTCAAACTCTCTCTCACACTCACATACGCTCTCTCTGATACTCACATTCTCCCTCACTTTCTCTCACACTCTCTCACACCATCTGTCACACTCTCTGACACTCTCTCTTACATTTTCTCTTTGACATTCTCTCTCCCCCACACTCTATCTCACTCACACTCACTCTCTCTCTTTCACTCTCCTTGTCTCACTCTTACACTCTCTCCCTGACACCTTCTCTCTCACATTCACACTCTGACACACTCTCCTACTCTCTCTGACATTCCCTCACACACTCTCTCTCACACGCTCTATCACTCTCTCTCTCTGACACTCTCACTCTATCACTCTCTCTCATACTCCTTCACAGTGTCTCTCACATTCTCTATCACTCTCTCTCTGTCACTCTCTCACTCTCTCTCTGAACTCTCACTTTATCACTCTCTCTCTCATACTCCCTCAGTCTCTCTCACATTCTCTATCACTCTCTGTCACTCTCTCACTCTCTCTGACACTCTCACAGTTTCTCTCTGACACTCTCACACTTTGACACTATCACACTCTGACACTCTCACACTCTGACACTCTCACACTCTGACACTCTCACACTCTCTGACATTCTCTATCACACTCCACGACACTATCACATTCTCTCTCATACTTTCTCACACACTCTCACACACTCACACACTCTCATTCTCTCTGACACTCTCTCTCTGACACTTTCTCACATTCTAACACACTTTCTCTCACACACTCTTTGTCTTTCTCTCTCTGACACTCTCTCACACTCTTCCTCTCACTCTCACACATTCTCTTACACCCTCTCTGTCACACAGTCTCTTATACTCTCGCTCTCTGACACTCTCTCATAATTTCTCTCTCTCTATCTGACTCTCTCCAATACACTTTCTCTCACATTCTCCCTCACACACTCTCCCTGAAACTCTCTGACACTTTCTCCCTGACACTCTCTCTCTCCCTCATATTCTCTCTCTCTCTGTTGCACTCTCCCCCTCTCGCTCTCACACAATCTCCCTGACATTCTCTCTCTCATATTCACACTCACTCTCTCACACTCACAACCTCTCTCTCATGCTCACAGTCCCTCTCTGACACTCCCTCACAGTCTCTCTCACACTCTTTTTATCACACTCTGTCACAATCTCTCACAGGGTCTCTTGCAGTCTCTCTCTGACACACTCTCTCACTCTCTGTCATACTCTTGTCATAATCTCTCTATCACACAGTCTCTTGCGCTCTCTCTCTCACTCACACGCTCTCTCTCTCACTCATCTTTCTGACTCTATCTCACACTCTCACATTCCATCTCACACACTGTCACACAATTGTCACAATCTCTCTCTCTCATACAGTCTCTTGCACTCTCTCACACTGTCTCTGACTCTCTCTCAACTCTCTCTCACACGCTTTCTCACATTCTCTCTCACACTCTCTCTCTCGGTCTCTGTGTCACTTTCTCTCTCACGCTCTGTCACACTCTCACATTCTCTCTCACACTCACTCTTTCTGACACTCTCTCTTACACTCACGGTGTCTCGCACTCTCCTACACTCTATGATACTCTCTCTGATATTCTCTCTCTCACTCTGTCTCACACTTTCCCTTTCACATTCTCGCCCACACACTTTCTCTCACTGTCTCTGACACAATCCCTCTCTCACACTGTTCCACACACACTGTGATACTCTGTCTCACCCCCCCCCTCACACACTCTCTCTCACATTCCCCCTTTCACACTTGCCCCCTCACACTATCCCTCACATTATTTCTCACATTCCCTCTCACACCCCCTCCCTCACACTCTCTCGCTCTCCCACACTCTGTCATATTCCCTCTCTCACGCTTCATCTGTCACATTTTCTCACACACTCTCACTCTCTGTCACAACTCTGCCTCACACTCTCCCTCTCCGTCTCTCTCTCTCTCACACACTCTCTGTCACACTATCCTGCAGGAATCGCTTGCTGGTGACCGAGAGGGGGGAGCCTTGGTGGATTTTCCTAACTCCTCCCCAATCCCCACCGGGTGTGAGAGAGAGAGTGTGAGACACAGTGTGTGTGTGTGAGAGAGAGAGAGATAGAGTGTGTGAAACAGTGTGTGTGCGAGAGAAAGAGAGTGTGAGACAGTGTGTGTGTGAGAGAGAGAGAGAGAGTGTGAGAGAGAGTGTGTGTGTGAGAGAGAGTGTGTGTGTGAGAGAGAGTGCGTGTGGGAGAGAGAGTGCGTGTGGGAGAGAGAGTGCGTGTGGGAGAGAGAGTGCGTGTGGGAGAGAGAGTGCGTGTGGGAGAGAGAGTGCGTGTGGGAGAGAGTGCGTGTGGGAGAGAGTGTGTGTATGAGCGAGAGTGTGTGAGAGTGAGTGAGAGAGAGTGTGCCTGACAGTGTGAGGGAGAGCGTGTGTGTGTGTGTGAGAGAGTGCATGTGTGAGAGAATGTGTCTGAAAGTGTGTGAGAGAGTGTGAGTGTGTGTGTGAGAGAGTAAGTGTGTGAGTGAGAGAGTGTGCCTTAGAGTGTGAGACAGTGAGTGTGAGAGAGAGTGTGTGTGTGAGAGAGAGTAAGTGTGTGAGTGTGTGTGAGAGTGAGTGTGAGAGAGTGTACCTTAGAGTGTGAGAGAGTGAGTGTGAGAGAGTGAGTGTGAGAGAGAAAGTGTGAGAGAAAGAGTGTGTGTGAGAGAGTGTGTGTGAGAGAGTAAGTGTGTGAGAGTGAGTGTGAGTGGAGGGTATGTGTGTGTGTGTGTGAGAGAGTAAGTGTGTGACAGTGTGTATGAGAGAGTGTGTGTGTGTGAGAGAGTAAGTGTGTGAGAGTGAGTGTGAGAGAGAGAGGGTGTGTGTGTGAGAGAGTAAGTGTGTGAGAGCGAGTGTGAGAGAGTGTGTGTGACAGTGTGTGTGAGAGAGTGTGTGTGTGTGAGAGAGTAAGTGTGTGAGAGTGAGTGTGAGTGGAGGGTATGTGTGTGTGTGAGAGAGTAAGTGTGTGACAGTGTGTATGAGAGAGTGTGTGTGTGTGAGAGAGTAAGTGTGTGAGAGTGAGTGTGAGAGAGAGAGGGTGTGTGTGTGAGAGAGTAAGTGTGTGAGAGCGAGTGTGAGAGAGTGTGTGTGACAGTGTGTGTGAGAGAGTGTGTGTGTGTGAGAGAGTAAGTGTGTGAGAGTGAGTGTGAGAGAGAGAGGGTGTGTGTGTGAGAGAGTAAGTGTGTGAGAGCGAGTGTGAGAGAGTGTGTGTGACAGTGTGTGTGAGAGAGTGTGTGTGTGTGAGAGAGTAAGTGTGTGAGAGTGAGTGTGAGAGAGAGAGGGTGTGTGTGTGTGTGAGCGAGTAAGTGTGTGAGAGTGAGTGTGAGAGAGTGTGTGTGACAGTGTGTGTGAGAGAGTGTGTGTGTGTGTGAGAGAGTAAGTGTGTGAGAGTGAGTGTGAGAGAGAGATGGTGTGTGTGAGAGTGAGTGTGTGTGAGAGTGAGTAAGTGTGAGAGTGAGTGTGAGAGAGAGAGAGTGTGTGTGTGTGAGAGTGAGTGTGTGTGAGAGTGAGTGTGAGAGAGAGGGGGTGTGTGTGTGTGAGAGTGAGTGTGTGTGAGAGTGAGTGTGTGTGAGAGTGAGTGTGAGAGAGAGAGGGTGAGTGTGTGTGAGAGTGAGTGTGAGAGAGAGGGTGTGTGCCCTCTCATAAGCATTGTGGGCTCGCTTCTCCTGAAAAGACCTGACACAGAGATTTCATCAAAAATGTTATACTAGGATAGGTGATGCCTCAAACGCACTATCAGATCAGCGTGTGCCAGCCTGATGCCTATGCTCATGCATTAGAAGGTGATCCTGCCAACTACCCGGCCTATAACTGGACCATTGCTCGATGTGCACAATGGTTTGGTCTAGAACAGCAGTGTCCCTGTCCAAGCAGACCTCTGATGAGCAGCTAACCTCAGCTCCCTGCTGCTTCCGGAAGCGAGACTAAGATTGCTCACACAGCTGCTGTACTCAACCCGTCCGTCATGTGCTGCCACGCAGGAGGGTACCACGGACAGCTTACACCCTGCTAGAGCCCCTCTCCCCTCACTCCGAAGGCGCTGATGGCTACACACCATAACTAATGGACAACTCCTCAATGCCACAAGACTTGCAGAGTTTTAAAAACTGGGCCACCTCTGAAGATTGACGTGGTCGGCAGGGATTAGCTAAAAATTTAAATCGACTCGCCTGGCCAGAACTGGAAAATACACAATTCCTCACTGTGCACTCGATCAGTCATCTGACGGGTCACCTGACACTGTCACCTTGTTCCGGGTTACGGCCTGCAGCCTCTGAGACCGGAGAATGCACCAGTTGATGGTGACTGACAGTCAACTGCCAAGCATCGTTTGAAATTTAAACCAGGCAGCTTGACTCTGATTGGTCAAGGCATTGCCCTGAGGAATGAACCAGCGGATGGCTGTCACTTATTTTATTTAGCTGAAACCGACGCGATATATGTACATTCACTGGTGCATTCTCCACGGCAACGCCTCTACCAATCGGTGTCCACTTGCCAACCAATCGGCACTCTCTTCTGATGCAGTATAAGAGCTGCTCCCCCTGACATTGGTATTCTTGCGATTGTCCTGATGAGTGCAAGATGAAAAGCATCGACAAAATGTCTTTTCTCAACAATACTCTCAAGTTCTGTGCTACCAAACAACTGTTTACATAAATAGTTGTTGTTGATGGTTTTTCATCTGAATTGGGAGAGATTACGAGGTGAACAGCAGGAAAATTGGCAAACAGAACTATCTGTGTCAGAGAGCAAGGCAGGAAAGATTAAAGGATAAAATGAATGATGGTGAGAGGTGAAATGAGGTGATAATGGGACATGATTGGAGACAAAAAATGAGTCTGGAGGGGGTATCGCTGGTTACAGAGTATTTGAGAGACAATTTAGTTCAGCAGAAGCTTAACTTTCTTAACACTTTACTTTCTGTAGCGAGTAACTCACCTCCTGAGCGTTCCAAGATTTTGACCTAGCAATGATGAATAACTGATACATGGTTATGTCAACATCCTGGGGGTTACCATGGACCAGAAGCTGAACCTGGGACTAGCCACATAAATACTTTGGCTACAAGAGCAGGTCAGAGGCTGGGAATCCTGAGGTGAGTAACTCACCTCCTGACCCCCCAAAGCCTGTCCGCCATCTACAAGGCACAAGTCAGGAGTGTGATGGATACTCCCCACTTGCCTGGACGAGTGCAGCTCCCACAACACTCAAGAAGCTCGACACCGTCCAGGACAAAGCAGCCCCGCTTGATCGGCACCACATCCACAAACGTTCCTCCCTCCACCAATGGGAGAGAAGGAGAGTGGGGAGAGAGAAAGGGTAGAGAAAGAGAGTTGATGGAGAGAGGGGGTGAAGAGGGTAGGAGGGAGAGGGGTAGAGAGTGGGAGAAGGAGAAGAGAAAAGAGAGGGGGAAGGAAAAGAAAGGGGGAGAGGGAGAGAGAAAGAGAGGTGAGAGAGAGAGAGAGAGAGGAGAGAAGGAGAGACAAAACAATTAGTTATTACAACAATCGATGTCATGGTCACCATATTGCAGAATTATTAATTGAATTGAAATTCCACCAGCTGCTGTGGTGAGATTCGAACCCATGTCCCAAGAGTATTAGCCTGGACCTCTGGATAACAAGTCCAGTGACATTATCACAAAGCATCATCTCCCCTCCACACCACCAGCAACTCACCAAGGCTCCTTCAACAGCACCTACCAAACCCATCACCTCCACCACCTAGAAGGACAAGGGCAGCAGGCACTTGGGAACACCACCACCCTCCCCTCCAAGTGCCCCCCACCCCCCAAACCACTCACCATCCTGACTTGGAAATATATCGGCTGTTCCTTCACTGTCGCTGGGTCAGAATCCTGGAACTCCCTCCCTAACAGCACTGTGGATGTACCTACACCACAGGGACTGCAGCGGCTCAAGAAGGCAGCTCACCACCACCTTCTCAAGGGGCAATTAGGGATGGGCAGTAAACGCTGGGCCCAGCCAACGAATCCCACATCCACAAATGAATAATTACTATCTTTTGGCCTTAATATTGAGTGTCACAACTTTAGATCTTAACCAATTTTCTATGAAGCACTTTGAGAAGGTCCAGAGGATACACACATTTGAATTAGGAGCAGGAGTAGGTCACTCAGCCCCTTGAGCCTGCTCCACTCAAGGTGCTATATAAACGCAAGCCTATTACATTGGAATGACAGCACAGTTAAAGGTCACTCAGCCCATCCATTCTGTGATGTTCCACATAAGCAGTAGTCCCAATCCTACATAGCTGCCTTTTGGCTGCAACATATTAGTTCTCTTCCCTTCAGACTCCTATCTAACCTATTCTTATAGATTGACCTTGTCCTGCTTCAATCACTGACCCTGATTGTGCATCCCACAGACTCACAGGTCTCCCTGGCCTAACTTTAATCTTCTATCTCATTCCAGGCCCTCTCAATCCCTTTGTAATTCAATATAAGCCGATCAAATTGCCTGATACCCTCCTCAAGTTTTCAAATCGTTGCCTTTGCATTTCTTAACACCGAGCGTCATCCTGGTCACCCTGTTCTAGACATTCTGTTTTACCTCAATGTCCTCCCTATAGTGTGGAGGTCCCCTCTGGCACATTAGGGATGGGCAATAAATTCTAGCCCAGGCAGCAACATCCACATCCCATAAATGAATTAGAAAAACCATCCAGGGCAAAGCAGCCCCGCTTGGTTGGCACCCCATCCACCACCTTAAACATTCACTCCCTCCACCACCGACACACAGTAGCAGCAGTGTGTGTACCATCTACAAGATGCACTGCAGGAATTCACCAAGGCTCCTTAGGCAGCACCTTCCAAACCCACGACCACTACCATCTAGAAGGACAGGGGCAGCATGGAAACACCACCACCTGCAAGTTCCCCTCCAAGCCACTCACCATCCTGACTTGGAAATATTTTGGTCGTTCCTTCACTGTCGCTGGGTCAAAATCCTGGAACTCCCTCCCTAACAGCACGGTGGGTGTACCTACACCACAGGGACTACAGCGATTCAAGAAGGCAGCTCACCACCACCTTCTCAAAGGGCAATTAGGGATGGGCAATAAATGCTGGCCTAGCATTTTATCCCATGGATTAATAAAAAAATGAGTTTTTACAACAATTGATGTCATGGTTACCATTAGTTTTATATTCCAGAATTATTAATTGAATTTAAATTCCATCAACTGCTGTGGTGGAATTTGAACCCATGTCCCCAGAGTATTAGCCTGGACCTCTGGATTACTAGTCCAGGGACATTATCACAATGCTATCATCTTTCCCCCAACCCAACCCAACCCCCAACCCCCAAACCAACCCCCACCCCCAACCCCGAACCCTACCCCCACCCCCAACCCAACCCCAACCCAAAACCCCAACCCCCAACTCCAACCCCCACCCCCAACCCCCAACTCCAAACCCCATCCCCCACTCCCAACCCCCTACTGCCCACTCCCAACCCCCAACCCCCTACTCCCTACCCCCTGGGCTGCCATTTTGGGAGCCAACGACAGAGAATGAAGAGGAAAAGCAAGAATGCCACCATGATCTCAACCAATAACACACGACCAGACACCTGACATCAAAGCAAAATCCTGCAGAAGCTGGAAATCGGAAATAAAACCAGGAAATGCTGGGGGGAAAAAACTCAGCAGGTCTGGCAGCATTGGGGCAGAGAGAGAGGCAGAGTTCACGCTCCGATTCCATATGACTCCTCTTCAGAGCTAGAAGGGGAAGGGCAGCAGACACACGGGAACACTGCCGCCTGGAAGTTCCCCTCCAAGACACACATCATCCTGAGTTGGAAATATCTCGGCCGTTCCTTCACTGCCGCTGGGGCAAAACACCTGACATGACGATAAGTTACCATTAAGTCCGTAGATCTCCAGTTGTCCACCTTCGGTTCCATGGAACAGAGTTATACTGGCGAGCGAGGGATAGCCAATAATCATAACATTTAAACAGTATTAATTTCATCACATTTCCACTTGTCTGTAGCTCTGAAGAAGGGTCACACAGACTCAAAACATCAACTCTTGTTTCTCTCTCCGCTGCCAGACCCCGCTGAGCTTTTCCAGCATTTTCTGTTTTATGTTTCGGATTCCCAGCGTCTGCAGGATTTTGCTTTTTATCTCCGTGTTTGATTCCCTGCCGCTTCTCGCCCAGGAATGCCTACCTCGAAGAAGCCCCGCTCCCCTCTCCGACAGGATTTCCGGTTTCTATCCAGCTTCCACCCCACCCCACCCCCCTAAACAACGTAAAATCTCATCACGTCTCTGCTTCTCGTTAGCTCTGAAGAGGGGCCAAACGTCCACTCTGTTTCTCTCCACAGATGTGAGCTCGGAAGAAGAAACATGAGAAAAGCCAACTCTGGAGGAGGAGCAGCACCTCATCTTCCGACCAGGCACTTTACAGCCTTCCGGACTGAATATTGAGTTCAACAACTTTAGATCTTGAACTCCCTCCTTCATCCCCACCTCCTTTCCATTTCTTCCCCCTCCTTTTTGTTTTTTCCAATAATTTATATAGATTTTTCTTTTCCCACCTATTTCCATTATTTTTAAATGTAACCCACCCATCGTTTATTTCACCCCAGCCCCACTAGAGCTGTACCTTGCTTGTCCTGCTCTCCACTCTTAATTAGCACATTCCTTTAGATAATATCACCACCTTCAACACCTCTTTGTTCTTTTGTCTGTGACATCTTTTGGTTATCTCCACCTATCACTGCTTGCTTGTCCCAACAACAACCCCCCTTCTCCCCCACCCCCCCTCCCCTTAAACCAGCTTATATTTCACCCCTTTCCTATTTTACTTAGTTCCGTTGAAGGGTCACGAGGACTCGAAACGTTAACTGTGTCCCTCTCCGCCGATGCTGCCAGACCTGCTGAGTCTTTTCCAGGTATTTCTGCTTTTGTTTTGGATTTCCAGCGTCCGCGGTTTTTTTTGTTTTTATTCCAACTCTGCTTCTCTCTCCGCCGACACTGCCAGACCCTGCTGCGCATTTTTCCAGCGTGTTGTTTCAGACTTCCAGCATCCTGCCTTGCAGGATTTTGCTTTTTGCCACCATCATTTGGGACGCAGGCCTGTCCTCCTCCTGTGTTCACCTCCTGCCCAACCAAAGGCCTGGGCTTGTTGCTTCCACCAGAGGGCGACGGGGCTCCACACAGACAGGCAGGCAGACAGGCAGGCAGGCAGGCATCTCCCTCATTGTCTGGCTGCTGGAGTGTTTTAAACCTCGGGGTCTGTTGTGTGCCCAGGAGGCAGGGATTATAAAGCTCCCTTTTGCCCCACTTGGCCCATGTGCTGCAGAGCAAAGGCTTGGAAGGGGTAGCGCTGGGGAGGAATTGGGGACCAGTGAAATAAAGTGAGGGGAGACTAAATGAGGATGTTTGTGGAGCACAGAAATGCTGCAATGCACCTATGCATTCCTCCCTAGTGCATCAATTACTCCTGCACCAGATGCAGCGCAATAAGTTTCCAAAATCCGACGCAGTTCTTGAATTTAATCGCTTCCAAACTTTGCACCTTGCAATGACGAGATTGAGAGACATATCTCATGTGCGGTATATTTAATTTAACACAACAGTCATTAATTTTAATTCCACCTTGGCGAGGTATTCGGCCCCGTTGCTGAAGTTGGGAGTTTTGAGCAAGGTTAAGGTGGCTGGAGCTGTCAATCGGAGGTGATTGACGGGGGGGGAAGGGGGGAGCTGGACCAATGGGAGAGCGGGAGGCGGCTGGGGGGGGGGGGGGGGGGGGGTTGGGTGAACCGTCCAATCAGGGGCTAAGAGGGTGGTGGTTCCTTCCCCACTCTGGTCCCAGCACCGCCCCCCGCCCCCCCCCCCCCACCACCCCTCCCACTCTCCAGTCAGTTTCACTCAGTCAGTAAAAGTTTTGGACGAGTCTGGGAAAGTTTGTACCGGCTCTTGAGGATGCGCTAGTCGGGAGGAAGGAGGTTCCCAGCATGGGTCACTGGCTGTTGTGCTGTCTGCTGCCTGCAGCTCTGGCGGTGGAAGGTGAGTCCAGTTACCTCAGGGATAGAGGGAAGGGGACAGGGACAGAGGGAGAGAGAGAGATTGTGATTGTGTTTGTGCTGCTGCTGCATCCAGGAGCAGCCCTGGTGAGGGCTGGAAATGGGGAGAGACACAAGAGTCCCAGTGCAAGCTGCAGGAGGTGTGGGGAGAGAGAGAGAGAGAGAGGGGGGAGAGAGAGAGGTGGGGAGAGAGAGGGGGAGAGAGGGGGGGAGAGAGTTTGTAGAGGGGGGAGGAGGTAGAGAGGGGGGATGATGGGGGACAGAGGGGGTAGAGAGATGGTGAAGAGAGGGAGCAGGGGGTGAGGGGAGAGGAGGGGTAGAGAAGGGGGGAGGGGAGAGGAGGGGTAGAGAAGGGGGGAGGGGAGAGGAGGGGTAGAGAAGGGGGGAGGGGAGAGGAGGGGTAGAGAAGGGGGGAGGGGAGAGGAGGGGTAGAGAAGGGGTGAGGGGAGAGGAGGGGTGGAGAAGGGGTGAGGGGAGAGGAGGGGTAGAGAAGGGGGGAGGGGAGAGGAGGGGTAGAGAAGGGGGGAGGGGAGAGGAGGGGTAGAGAAGGGGGGAGGGAGAGAAGATGAGAGAGGAAGGGAGGGAGAGAAGGTGAGAGGGGGAGGGAGGGAGAGAAGGGGAGAGGGGGAGGTAGGGAGGGGGAGAAGGGGAGGGAGGGAGGTGAGATGGGGAGGGAGGGAGAGAAGGTGAGAGGGGGAAGGAGGGAGGGAGAGAAGGGGAGAGGGGGAGGTAGGGAGGGGGAGAAGGGGAGGGAGGGAGGTGAGTTGGGAGAAAGGAGGGTCAGAAAGGGAGGGGGAAGAGGGGTAGAGTGTGAGAAAGAGGAGAAGGAAAAGAGATGGTGGAGGGAGGGAGGGGAGAGGGGGAAGAGGGTCAGAGAGAGGAGGGGGTGGGGGGGCGATGGGGGGAGATGGTTTGGCGAAGGGAAGGTGTAAGTTTTGACAGGGTCGGGGGGCAGGACTGAAAGGTGAAAGATGCGGGGCCAGAGGGAACAGACCGAGTGGGAGGCGATGCAGCACCAGCAGGGGGGTTATTGGGGGCTTGGGGTGAGGGGTGGGGTAAACAGGGTTTGGAGAGACTGGCTCCCATTCACTGAGAACAACCACCCATTAAAAACCTGGACGGGTGTCTGTGGGGAGGCCGGTTGGTGGGGGCTCTGTGTGCCGGGTTAGACTTGCTGTTTGTTCTCCAGCTCGCTGTAATCCGAGCTGACTAAATATTTCTCACATCAAGTCAGCCAGCTCCGCTGTGTGCCTCCTCTGGAGCTGCTGTTTTCTACGGGAAGCTTTGGAGTTGATCCATTGTTTAGCCGTTTCCGCGTCTGTGTGTGTGTGTGTGTGTGTATATATATATATATATAGAAAAATATATTTAATTGAGATGTTCGAGATTATGAAGGGGTTTTTTTTGATAAGAGTAAATAAGGAGAAACTGTTTCCAGGAGGCAGGAGGGTCAGTAACCAGAGGGGATGAGGATTAAAGAGAAATTGGCGCACACACACACACAATAAAAAATACTCTATGGTTATGATGAGAATTTCCTTTTGCTCTGTGTTGTGGAAAGTGTTGACAGGGCGGTGGAAGCAGATTCGGGAGTAACTTTCAAAAGGGGAGGGGGGGGGAATTGGGTAAATATTTTGGAGGAGACGCTGGCAGAGGTGTGTGTGTGTGTGTGTGTGTGACCCACTGGGAGAGCCCCTCTTTGCAAGAGCTGGCAAAGCTGTGACGGGCAGAATGGCCTCCTCCAGCCTCTGTGTGTGGGGTTTTTTTGTGGGGGTGGGGGTGGGGGGGGGGTTGCTGTTTGTGATGACTGGGATTCTGGGGCAGGGTTCGAGGTGGTCGGCGGCGAGGCTGGGAGGTTTGCACTCGGAGCGCTTGTTGTGGACAGGGTCAGTGGTCGGAGGCTATGGGGACTTGGTGGAAATGCCCCGGCCGAATGGCGGTGGTTGTCACGCCCTCCGATTCACAATCCCCGTTTCGGTGTTTCTCAATTCCCTGGAGAGATTTGGCTGGGAACTGACAGCCTGGAACAGCAGGAGGCCCTTCAGCCCCTCAAGCCTGTTCTACCATTCCATTAGGTCATGGCTGATCTCTCTCTCTCTCTCTCTCTCTCAATCCCCCTCAACCCACCTCTGCTCCATATCCCTCGATCTCCTTCAACCCACCTCTGCTCCATATCCCTCGATCTCCTTCAACCCACCTCTGCTCCATATCCCTCGATCTCCTTCAACCCACCTCTGCTCCATATCCCTCGATTTCCTTCAACCCACCTATGCCCCATATCCCTCAATCCCCATCAACCCACCTCTGCCCCGTATCCCTCGATCCCCCTCAACCCACCTCTGCCCCGTATCTCTCGATCCCCCTCAACCCACCTCTGCCCTGTATCCCTCGATCCCCCTCAACCCACCTCTGCCCTGTATCCCTCGATCCCCCTCAACCCACCTCTGCCCTGTATCCCTCGATCCCCCTCAACCCACCTCTGCCCTGTATCCCTCGATCCCCCTCAACCCACCTCTGCTCCATATCTCCTCCCTCAATGCACCTCTGCTCCATATCTCTCGATCCCCCTCAACGCACCTCTGCTCCATATCTTCTCCCTCAACCCACCTCTGCTCCATATCTCTCGATCCCCCTCAACCCACCTCTGCTTCATATCTATCGATGCCCCTCAACCCACCTCTGCTCCATATCCCTCGATCCCCCTCAACCCACCTCTGCCCCGTATCCCTCGATCCCCCTCAACCCACCGCTGCCCCATATCCCTCAATCCCCCTCAACCCACCGCTGCCCCATATCCCTCAATCCCCCTCAACCCACCTCTGCTCCATATCTCCTCCCTCAACCCACCTCTGCTCCATATCTCTCGATCCCCCTCAACCCACCTCTGCTCCATATCTCCTCCCTCAATCCACCTCTGCCCCATATCCCTCGATCCCCTTACCAACCAAAAAGCACCAAACAGATTCCATCTCAGTGGCTCCAGTTGTTCACCACACCCCCCCAACACACCACCCCCCCCTCCCCCAACTGCATTCACAGCTTATTTTTGTGAGAGTTCCAGATTTCCACTCCCCCTTTGTGTGGAGAAATGCTCCCTTGACATCACCCCCTGAGCGGGCTTGGCCTCACCTTGCCCTGGAGCCTGAGCATGGAGGCTGCTCCACCTTGGGTCACTTCACTCTCCTCATTGAAGAGCCTCTTTAAACCACCCCCCTCATTTGGCCACCCACCCTGCTCTCTGTGCTTGGAGCCTGTGGATGCTCAGTCACTTGAGTACGCTCGAGAACTGAGCGTATTTAACTTTCTGCACACCAAGGAAGTGGCGGGGGGGTGTATGGGAATTGGGAAGGGAAGTGGACCTTGTGGTGGAAGCTCAGCCATGATTTTATTGAAACTTGGAGCAGGTTTGAGGGGCTGAATGGCTAACTTATGTTCTAATATCTCCTCACGTAGCTTGGTGCAAAATGTTGTTGGGGGGGGGTCACTTCTGTGAGGTGCCTGGCGACGTTTTTCTACATTAAAGGCGCTATGTAAATGCAAGGTGTGTTTTTTTTTCTCTCTCTCTTTTTTGCCAGCCTCCGAAAGGCTGGTGAACATTGTGGCTCAGAAAGAGAGAGAGAGCTCTTAATGTCCCAGGTGAGATCCTTGACCTCCCCCCCCCCCCCCCCCCCCCCCCCCCCCCCCCCCCCCCCCCCCCCCCCCCCCCCCCCCCCCCCCACCCCCACCCTCCCCAGCCACCCTGCTGAGCACCCTTCGGTCTCCAGACTGTTTTTCTTACTGTGGATGCTCAGGGGCCTCCCTTGCAGGCATGAGCCATGATGTCCGCTTCCCCCCAGCCCCTCCTCCCCCGCCCCCTCTCGAGCCAGAACGTTTAAACCCACAGGTTCAAACTGCAGTCCCCGAGGCTTGGGCCTAAAGTCCAGGCTGACCACCGCTATCCCCCAGCGCTGACCACCTCCCTCCCTCTCAGCGCTGAAGGAGTGCTTCACCCACTGCTGTTGAGATATTCGCCTGAGGGTCCCGCCTGACACCCCCCCAGGTGGACGAGGCTTTAAAAAAACCCTTGGCCAGCCCCTGAAGAAGAGCAAGAGAGGTCTCTCCGCTGTCCTGGGCTGGATATTTATCCCCTAACCAACATGGGCAGAGACAGATAAAAGCGAAAAACTGCGGATGCTGGAAATCCAAAACAAAAGCAGAAATACCTGGAAAAACTCAGCAGGTCTGGCAACGTCGGCGGAGAAGAGCACAGTTGACGTCTCGAGGCCTCATGACCCCTTCAACTGTCGAAGGGTCATGAGGACTCGAAACGTCAACTCTTTTTTTTTCTCCGCCCGATGCTGCCAGACCTGCTGAGTTTTTCCAGGTATTTCTGTTTCTGTTTTTGTTATGGGTAGAGACAGATTGTCTAGTTGTTATCACATTGCTGCTTGTGGGGGTTTGCGATGCAGAACTCTTCACAGCTAATGATGTGTGGTGATGCACACTCAGTTGGCATTCACACTTTCTCCCTCTTTGATCTCGTGCGCGCTCTCTCTCTCTCTCTCTCTCTCTCTCTGGCTTTGATGCACATTGGCTCAGTTTCGACCAGGGCAGTGAGCGCCGGGTGTTTACTAAACAAATGATAAAAGGACACTTTGCTTGAGCAGTGAGTGGGGATCACCCTTGCAACGTGGGTTAATGGACTGGGGTGAGCAGTGCTGGTTGTTCCCCCTTCAGCCCAGGCCAGTGTTTTTACGTTGTTTCCAGATCTACGACCTCTTCTTGCATCTCAAAATTCCAAAATCCTCGTCCTTGCTTTCATGTCCTCCCTCCCCCTCCCTATCTCCGGCTATGGGGCCAAGTGCTGGTAAGTGGGATTAGGTAGGTAGGTAGGTCAGGTGTTTCTCACGTGTCGGTGCAGACTCGATGGGCTGAAGGGCCTCTTCTGCACTGTGAGATTCTCTAATCCCTTCCAACCCCAGGACCCTCCGAGCTCTTCCCACTCCTCTAACTCCGGCCTCTTGAGCATCCCTGGTTCCCGTTGCTCCACCGTGGGCGGCCGTGCCTTCGGCTCCCAGGGCTCTGGGCTCTGGGATTCCCTCCCTCAGCCACCGCTTTTGCCCCCTCCCCCTCCCCCACTTTAAGACGCTCCTTTAAAATTGACCTCGTTGACCAAGATCTTGGTCCTCAGTGCTAATGTGACTGGACAGCATATTTATCTTTGCTCCTGTGGACCGATTTAAGGAGGTTGCGCTTTGGTTTTGGAGGCCTCCTTGCGCACTAACTGGCATCGCGGAGCGGTTATTGATCCCTTAAACTTCCAGGCTGTAAATCCCGAGCTGAATTTGTTTCCATTAGTAGGAGAGACTAGGACCCGAGGGCACAGCCTCAGAGTAAAGGGAAGACCTTTTAGAACAGAGATGAGGAGAAACTTCTTTAGCCAGAGAGTGGTGAATCTATGGAATTCATTGCCACAGAAGGCTGTGGAGGCCAGGTCATTGAGTGTAGTTAAGATCGAGATAGATTGGTTCTTGATTGGTAAGGGGGTCAAAGGTTACGGGGAAAATGGAGTTGAGAAACTTATCAGCCATGATTGAATGGCGGAGCAGACTCGATGGGCCGAATGGCCTCATTTCTACTCCTATGTCTTATGGGCTGCAGTGGGAATGGCTTATGCTGTTTTTAACCACGCTGCGGAATTCCGGTGAACAAATCCTTTCCTCAACTGTCATATGGACAACAAGTGGAAACTGGGGACCGGAGACTAAAATGTTAAATGCGGCCCTAAAAGCGTTGGAAAACCCTGTGGTGTCGAAAACACTTCGCTTGTTTAAAGTTAAAGGCTGGCGCTTTTTCACTGTGTCACCGAATGTGGCTGAATGTCTCGGTAAGAAAAATAAGCGACTGAATTATCGGTGAACAAATGATATGGTTCGGAAGGGAAAATGGCTTCTCGGGTGCGCCAGATGAAGGATTGTCCACCCTGTGTCGCCTCACGGGGAATCAGTTTGATGAATTCACGGCTGCTTTATCTCAGGAAGTTTGAAAAGAGGAGGTTCCAAGGCATTGTTTTCCAGACTGTCATGTTGCTGTGGTGAAGGGTTAAAGTCCCAGTGAGCACCCAAGAAATTGTGAATAGGATGGGAAGCTGTTTTGGGGGGGAACCTTAATCATCCCCTCCCTCCACTACCGACACAGCAGTGTGTGTACCATCTACAAGATGCACTGCAGGGATTCACCAAAGCTCCTGAGGCAGCACCTTCCAAACCCAAGACTGTTACCATCTAGAAGGGCAGCGGACACATGGGAACACCACCACCTGCAAGTTCCCCTCCAAGCCACTCACCATCCTGACTTGGAAATATATCGGCCGTTCCTTCACTGTCGCTGGGTCAAAATCCTGGAACTCCCTCCCTAACAGCACTGTGGGAGTACCTACACCACAGGGACTGCAGTGGTTCGGGAATGTACGAATTAGGAGCAGGAGTAGGTCCCTCGAACCTGTTCCGCCATTCAATAAGATCACGGCTGATCTGAATGTAACCTCAACCCCACGTTCCTGCCCAACCCCCGATAACCTTTCACCCCCTTGTTAATCAAGAATTTATCCATCGCGGCCTTAAAAATATTCAAAGACTCTGCTTCCATCACCTCTTGATAAATAATGATTGTTAAACCTGGCGATCTGATTGGAGGCTGAAAGTCATGTGATTGAACCTCCAGGAACGGGTCCAACTGGAGTTGGCAACCCAGTCGCACACTTGGTCCCAGTTGTGTTTGCGGGAAATTATTGACAGGATCTGTGGAGGGAGATAGTTAACATTTCAGGTCAGTGGCCTTTCAAGACTCGACCGTGGTTTTCAGGCGAGTAGTTAGCAAGGGTAGGGTGAGGTGAGTTGCTCTCGCAGAGCCAGCACAAGAGGTGATGGGTCGAATGGCCTCCTTTGGTGCTGTAACCATTCTATGATTCCAGATCATCCGCCCAAAATGTTAACTCCCGCCTGACCCTGCTGGCTGTTTCCGGGATTTTCCGTTTAATCTAGTAAACCCGCTGGGTAATTTTTTTTTTGACAACTTATTTCCCGATTGGTTCTCTCTCTCTCCCTGATTTCGATAAGTTCCCGCTCAGTTGTCCGTGGCGAGATTTGAATGCATTACCTCAGTGAATTGTTACCTAACGCCTGTCATCGCAAGGCTACCCCACAGAATCACAGTCCCTTTAACAGTGCAGAAGGAGGCCATTCGGCCCATCGAGTCTGTGCCAGCTCTCTGAAAGAGCATTCCTCCCCCTGCCTTATCCCCGTCCCCTTGGCGGGTTCCCTCTTTTCAGCTAGCAATCTAATTCCCTTTTGAATACCCTCGATCGAACCTGCCTCCACCACCCTCTCAGGAAGGTTGTTCCAGACTCCAACCACCCTTGGGGTGAAAAGATTGTTCCTCACATCACATTTACTCCTTTTGCCAATTATTTTGAATCTGTGCCCTCCAGCTCTTGAAATGGGAACATTTTCTCGTTGTTTACCCTGTCCATACCCCTCAGGATCTCAAATACCTCTATCAAATCTCCTCTCAGCCTTCTTTTCTTCAAGGAAACCAGACCCAACCTCTCCAGCCTATCCTCACGGCTACAGTCCTTTATCCCTGGAATCATTCTTGTGAATCTCCTCTGTGCTCTCTCTAACGCCATCATGCATTCTAATGCAAACAGAGCCCTGGACACCCAGTTTCTGTGAATCCTTTCCATGTTTAATTAAAAACTATATTGAGGCACTGGCAAAGGTACAAAAAAAAAGACTTGCAAAGATGATGCCAGAACTGAGAGGTTATAATATTTGGAAGGATTGAACGGGCTTGGGATATTTTCTGTAGAAAAGAGACAGCTGGAGAGCGACCTGATAGAGATCTTCGAGGTTAGGAAAGTTTTTCGGTAAGGTAGACATGGAGAAGTTCCACTTGTGGGAGGGGGATCAGAACTAGGGGCCATAAATATGTGACCGTCACTAAAAATCCCAGTTGAGGAATCCGGGAGAAACTTCTTCACCCAGAGAGTGGGGAGAATGTGGAACTCGTCCCCACAGGGAGTAGGTGAGGTGAATAGTGCAGACGTGTTTAAGGGGGAAGCTGGATAAACACACAAGGGAGGAGGAAGGGTATGGGGGTGGCGTGAGTTGAAGAGAGGGGGTGGGAGGAGGCTCGTGTGGAACACAAACACCAGCACACGGCAGGTGGGCCGAGTGGCCTGTTGTCGTGTTCTAAAAACTACGTGACAAACAATGGACTGGCAGCGCTGTGAAACATAACACTAAAACTACCCAGCCCCTCGACACGCAAAGTGAAACATCAAAGGGCAAAGAGCTACTCAGTGGCCGATTAGAATTTGAAGATTAAGGAGGCAGGATTTAAACACGGGATTACAATTCATCTTTTGAACTGAAAACTGGATTGGCGAATGAACTTCAAAGCATACTGTGATGTGAATGAACTCTCTGCCCAAGTTTCAGTCTGCTGTGCTGCAGATAGGGAAAGTAATTGGACTGCTTCCCACTTCCCTGCAATAAAGTCCGTCGGGAGTGACTTTGGGTCCCAGGCAGGCTGTGTTCACACTGACTCTGTGAAGCAGCAAGGAGGTGCAGTGTTTACATGGTATCTGGAGTAACTCTTGAACGAGTGCAGCTCTGGGTCAGGTTACACCTGATTTAAATCAGTGATTATTTTAAATGGATTAACACAGTCATTAAAAGGGCTAAGTGGGATTTGATACGAGCGTGTGAATGTTTAATTATCTCAATACCAGTTACTTCCAGGCTGAAAAGCTTACAATTAATTCGATCACTTCCCTTGTTGACTGTACTGTGGTGTGTAGGTGAATTGTTCAACAGAGACTGATCTGTCCATGCCAGTACTGTACCTCAATGTTATACAATGACACCTGTCCCCATCAGTACTGTACCCCTGTATTATACAGTGACAGGCCTGTCCCCACCAGTACTGTACCCCAGTGTGAAACAGAGGCAGAATCATCCCCACCAGTACTGTACCACAGTGCTCTACAGTGACAGACCTGTCCCCACCAGTACTGTACCCCAGTGTGAAACAGAGGAAGAATCATCCCCACCAGTACTGTACCCCAGTGTTATACAGTGACAGACCTGTCCCCACCAGTACTGTACCCCAGTGTTATACAGTGACAGGCCTGTCCCCACCAGTACTGTACCCCAGTGTGAAACAGAGGCAGAATCATCCCCACCAGTACTGTACCACAGTGCTCTACAGTGACAGACCTGTCCCCACCAGTACTGTACCCCTGTTCTACAGTGACAGACCCGACCCCACCATTACTGTACCCCAGTGTTATACAGTGACAGGCCTGTCCACACCAGTACTGTACCACAGTGTTATACAGTGACAGACCTGTCCCCACCAGTACTGTACCCCAGTGTTATAGAGACAGACCAGCCCCCACCAGTACTGTCTCCCAGTGTTATACAGTGACAGACCTGTCTCCACCAGTACTGTACCCCAGTGTTATACAGTGACAGACCCATCCCCACCAGTACTGTACCCCAGTGTTATACAGTGACAGACCCATCCCCACCAGTACTGTACCGCAGTGTTATACAGTGACAGACCCGTCCCCACCAGTACTGTACCCCAGTGTTATACAGTGACAGACCCATCCCCACCAGTACTGTACCCCAGTGTTATACAGTGACAGACCCGTCCCCACCAGTACTGTACCCCAGTGTTATACAGTGACAGACATGGCCCCACCAGTACTGTACCCCAGTGTTATACAGTGACAGACCTGTCCCCACCAGTACTTTACCCCAGTGTTATACAGTGACAGGCCTGTCCCCACCAGTACTGTACCCCAGTGTTATACAGTGACAGGCCTGTCCCCACCAGTACTGTACCCCAGTGTTATACAGTGACAGGCCTGTCCCCACCAGTACTGTACCCCAGTGTTATACAGTGACAGGCCTGTCCCCACCAGTACTGTACCCCAGTGTTATACAGTGACAGGCCTGTCCCCACCAGTACTGTACCCCAGTGTTATACAGTGACAGGCCTGTCCCCACCAGTACTGTACCCCAGTGTTATACAGTGACAGACCTGTCCACCCCAGCACTGTACCCCAGTGATATACAGTGACAGACCTGTCCACACCAGCACTGTACCCCAGTGTTATACAGTGATAGACCTGTCCACACCAATACTGTACCCCAGTGTTATACAGTGACAGACCTGTCCACACCAGCACTGTACCCCAGTGTTATACAGTGACAGACCTGTCCCCACCAGTACTGTAACCCAGTGTTATACAGTGAAAGACCTGTCCGCACCAGTACTATACCTCAGTGTTATAGAGACAGACCTGTCCCCACCAGTACTGTATCCCAGTGTTATACAGTGACAGACCTGTCCCCACCAGTACTGTACCCCAGTGTTAT
Source organism: Carcharodon carcharias (assembly GCF_017639515.1). Classification (NCBI taxonomy): domain Eukaryota; kingdom Metazoa; phylum Chordata; class Chondrichthyes; order Lamniformes; family Lamnidae; genus Carcharodon; species Carcharodon carcharias. Next base: position 16,915,345 of record NC_054499.1, read on the forward strand.
ACAGTGACAGACCCATCCCCACCAGTACTGTACCCCAGTGTTATACAGTGACAGACCCGTCCCCACCAGAACTGTAACCCAGTGTTATACAGTGACAGACCCGTCCCCACCAGTACTGTACCCCAGTGTTATACAGTGACAGACATAGCCCCACCAGTACTGTACCCCAGTGTTATACAGTGACAGGCCTGTCCACACCGGTACTGAACCCCAGTGTTATACAGTGACAGGCCTGTCCCCACCGGTACTGTACCCCAGTGTTATACAGTGACAGACCGGTCCCCACCAGTACTGTACCCCAGTGTTATACAGCGACAGACCTGTCCACACCAGCACTGTACCCCAGTGTTATACAGTGACAGACCTGTCCACACCAGCACTGTACCCCAGTGTTATACAGTGACAGACCTGTCCATACCAGCACTGTACCCCAGTGTTATACAGTGACAGACCTGTCCCCACCAGTACTGTAACCCAGTGTTATACAGTGACAGACCTGTCCCCACTAGTACTGTACCCCAGTGTTATACAGTGACAGGCCTGTCCCCACCAGTACTGAACCCCAGTGTTATACAGTGACAGGCCTGTCCCCACCAGTACTGTACCCCAGTGTTATACAGTGACAGACCTGTCCCCACCAGTACTGTACCCCAGTGTTATACAGTGACAGACCTGTCCACATCAGAACTGTACCCCAGTGTTATACAGTGACAGACCTGTCCACACCAGTACTGTACCCCAGTGTTATACAGACAGACCTCTCCCCACCAGTACTGTACCCCAGTGTTATACAGTGACAGACCCGTCCCCACCAACACTGGACCCGAGTGTTATACAGTGACTGACCTCTCCCCACCAGTACTGTACCCCAGTGTTATACAGTGACAGACCCGTCCCCACCCGCACTGGACCCCAGTGTTATACAGTGACAGACCTGTCCCCACCAGTACTGTACCCCAGTGTTATACAGTGACAGACCCGTCCCCAGCAGTACTGTACCCCAGTGTTATACAGTGACAGACCTGTCCCCACCAGTACTGTACCCCAGTGTTATACAGACAGACCTGTCCCCACCAGTACTGTACCCCAGTGTTATACAGTGACAGACCTGTCCCCACCAATACTGTACCCCAGTGTTATACAGTGACAGACCCGACCCCACCAGTACTGTACCCCAGTGTTATACAGTGACAGACCCATCCCCACCAGTACTGTACCCCAGTGTTATACAGTGACAGACCTGTCCCCACCAATACTGTACCCCAGTGTTATAGAGAAAGTACCTGCCCCCACCAGTATTGTACCCCAGTGTTACACAGTGACAGACCCGTCCCCACCAGTACTGTACCCCAGTGTTATACAGTGACAGACCTGTCCCGACCAATACTGTACCCCAGTGTTATAGAGACAGACCTGGCGCTACCAGTACTGTACCCCGGTGTTATGCAGTGACAGACCTGCCCCTATCAGTACTGTACTCCAGTGTTAAATAGAAACAGAATTATCTCCACCAGTACTGTACCCCAGTGTTATGCAGTGACAGACACGTCCCCACCAGTACTGTACCCCAGTGTTAAACAGTGACAGACCTGTCCCCACCTGTACTGTACCCCAGTGTTATACATTGACAGACCCATCCCCACCAGTACTGTACCCCAGTGTTATACAGTGACAGACCCATCCCCACCAATGCTGTACCCCAGTGTTATACAGTGACAGACCCATCCACACCAGCACTGTACCCCAGTGTTATACAGTGACAGACCCGTCCCCACCAGTACTCAACCCCAGTGTGATACAGTGACAGGCCTGTCCACACCAGCACTGTACCCCAGTGTTATACAGAGACTGACCTGTCCCCACCAGTACTGTACCTCAGTGTTATACAGTGACAGGCCTGTCCCCACCAGCACTGTACCCCAGTGTTATACAGTAACAGACATGGCCCCACCAGTACTGTACCCCAGTGTTATACAGTGACAGACCCATCCCCACAAGTACTGTACCCCAGTGTTATACAGTGACAGACATGGCCCCACCAGTACTGTACTCCAGTGTTATACAGTGACAGACCTGTCCCCACCAGTACTGTACCTCAATGTTATACAGTGACAGACCTGTGCCCACCAGTACTGTACCCCAGTGTTATACAGTGACAGACCTGTCCCCACCAGTACTGTACCCCAGTGTTATACAGTGACAGACCCATCCCCACCAGTACTGTACCCCAGTGATATACAGTGACAGACCTGTCCACACCAGTACTGTACCCCAGTGATATACAGTGACAGACCTGTCCACACCAGCACTGTACCCTAGTGTTATACAGTAACAGACCTGTCCACACCAATACTGTACCCCAGTGTTATACAGTGACAGACCTGTCCACACCAGCACTGTACCCCAGTGTTATACAGTGACAGACCTGTCCCCACCAGTACTGTAACCCAGTGTTATACAGTGAAAGACCTGTCCGCACCAGTACTGTACCTCAGTGTTATAGAGACAGACCTGTCCCCACCAGTACTGTATCCCAGTGTTATACCGTGACAGACCTGTCCCCACCAGTACTGTACCCCAGTGTTCTACAGTTTCAGACCTGTCCCCACCAGTACTGTACCCCAGTGTTATACAGTGACAGGCCTGTCCACACCGGTACTGAACCCCAGTGTTATACAGTGACAGGCCTGTCCCCACCAGTACTGTACCCCAGTGTTATACAGTGACAGACCTGTCCCCACTAGTACTGTACCCCAGTGTTATGCAGTGACAGACCTGTCCCCACCAGTACTGTACCCCAGTGTTATACAGTGACAGACCTGTCCCCACCAGTACTGTATCCCAGTGTTATACCGTGACAGACCTGTCCCCACCAGTACTGTACCCCAGTGTTCTACAGTTTCAGACCTGTCCCCACCAGTACTGTACCCCAGTGTTATACAGTGACAGGCTTGTCCCTACCAGTACTGTACCCCAGTGTTATACAGTGACAGACCTGTCCCCACCAGTATTGTACCCCAGTGTTATACAGTGACAGACCCGTCCCCACCAGTACTGTACCCCAGTGTTATACAGTGACAGACCTGTCCCGACCAATACTGTACCCCAGTGTTATAGAGACAGACCTGGCGCTACCATTACTGTACCCCGGCGTTATGCAGTGACAGACCTGCCCCTATCAGTACTGTACCCCAGTGTTAAATAGAAACAGAATTATCTCCACCAGTACTGTACCCCAGTGTTATGCAGTGACAGACCCGTCCCCACCTGTACTGTACCCCAGTGTTATACAGTGACAGACCCATCCCCACCAGTACTGTACCCCAGTGTTATACAGTGACAGACCCGTCCCCACCAATGCTGTACCCCAGTGTTATACAGTGACAGACCCATCCACACCAGCACTGTACCCCAGTGTTATACAGTGACAGACCCGTCCCCACCAGTACTCAACCCCAGTGTGATACAGTGACAGGCCTGTCCACACCAGCACTGTACCCCAGTGTTATACAGAGACTGACCTGTCCCCACCAGTACTGTACCCCAGTGTTATACAGTGACAGGCCTGTCCACACCAGCACTGTACCCCAGTGTTATACAGTGACAGACCTCTCCCCACCAGTTCTATACCCCAGTGTTATACAGTGACAGACCTGTCCCCACCAGTACTGTACCCCAGTGTTATACAGTGACAGACCCGTCCCCACCAGTACTGTGCCCCAGTGTTATGCAGTGACAGGCCTGTCCCCACCAGTACTGTACCCCGGTGTTATACAGTGACAGACCCGTCCCCACCAGTACTGTACCCCAGTGTTATACAGTGACAGACCCGTCCCCAGCATTACTGTACCCCCGTGTTATACAGTGACAGACCCTGTCCCTACCAGTACTGTACCCCAGTTTTATACAGTGACAGACCCGTCCCCACCAGTACTGTACCACAGTGTTACACAGTGACAGACCTGTCCCCACCAGTACTGTACCCCAGTGTTATACAGTGACAGACCTGTCCCCACCAGTACTGTACCCCAGTGTTATACAGTGACAGACCCATCCCCACCAGTACTGTACCCCAGTGACAGACCTGTCCCCACCTGTACTGTACCTCAATGTTATACAGGGACAGACCTGTCCCCACCAGTACTGTACCCCAGTGTTATACAGTGACAGACCCATCCCACCAGTACTGTACCCCAGTGTCATACATTGACAGACCCATCCCCACCAGTACTGTACCCCAGTGTTATACTGTGACAGACCTGTCCCCACCAGTACTGTACCCGAGTGTTATACAGTGACAGACCAATCCCCACCAGTACTGTGCCCCAGTGTTATACAGTGACAGACCTGTCCCCACCAGTACTGTACCCCAGTGCTATACAGTGACAGACCCGTCCCCACCAGTACTCTACCCCAGTGTTATACAGTGACAGACCTGTCCCCACCAGTACTGTGCACCAGTGACAGATCTGTCCCCACCAGTACTGTACCCCAGTGTTATACAGTGACAGACCTGTCCCCACCAGTACTGTACCCCAGTGACAGACCTGTCCCCACCAGTACTGTACCCCAGTGTTATACAGTGACAGACCTGTCCCCACCAGTACTGTACCCCAGTGTTAAACAGAGGCAGAATCATTCCCACCAGTACTGTACCACAGTGCTCTACAGTGGCAGACCTGTCCCCACCAGTACTGTACCCCTGTTCTACAGTGACAGACCCGTCCCCAACATTACTGTACCCCAGTGTTATACAGTGACAGGCCTGTCCACACCAGTACTGTACCCAGTGTTATACAGTGACAGGCCTGTCCCCACCAGTACTGTACCACAGTGTTATACAGTGACAGGCCTGTCCCCACCAGTACTGTACCCAGTGTTATACAGTGACAGACCTGTCCCCACCAGTACTGTACCCCTGTTCTACAGTGACAGACCTGTACCCACCAGTACTGTACCCCAGTGTTATAGAGACAGACCTGCCCCCACCAGTACTGTACCCCAGTGTTATACAGTGACAGACCCGTCTCCACCAGTACTGTACCCGTGTTATACAGTGACAGACCCATCCCCACCAGTACTGTACCCCAGTGGTATACAGTGACAGACCCGTCTCCACCAGTACTGTACCCGTGTTATACAGTGACAGACCTGTCCCCACCAGTACTGTACCCCAGTGTTATATAGTGACAGACCCGTCCCCACCAGTACCGTACCCCAGTGTTATACAGTGACAGACATGGCCCCACCAGTACTGTATCCCAGTGTTATACAGTGACAGGCCTGTCCACACCAGCACTGTACCCCAGTGATATACAGTGACAGACCTGTCCCCACCAGCACTGTACCCCAGTGTTATACAGTGACAGACCTGCCCCCACCAGTACTGTACCCCAGTGTTATACAGTGACAGACCTGTCCACACCAATACTGTACCCCAGTGTTATACAGTGACAGACCTGCCCCACCAGTACTGTACCTCAGTGTTATAGAGACAGACCTGTCCCCACCAGTACTGTATCCCAGTGTTATACAGTGTCAGACCTGTCCCCACCAGTACTGTACCCCAGTGTTATACAGTGACAGACCTGTCCCCACCAGTACTGAACCCCAGTGTTATACAGTGACAGACCCGTCCCCACCAGTACTGTACCCCAGTGTTATACAGTGACAGACCTGTCCCCACCAGTACTGTACCCCAGTGATATACAGTGACAGACCTGTCCACACCAGCACTGTACCCCAATGTTATACAGTGACAGACCTGTCCACACCAGTACTGTACCCCAGTGTTATACAGACAGACCTCTCCGCACCCGTTCTGTACCCCAGTGTTATACAGTGACAGACCCGTCCCCACCAACACTGGACCCCAGTGTTATACAGTGACTGACCTCTCCCCACCATTACTGTACCCCAGTGTTATACAGTGACAGACCCGTCCCCACCCGCACTGGACCCCAGTGTTATACAGTGACAGACCTGTCCCCACCAGTACTGTACCCCAGTGTTATACAGTGACAGACCCGTCCCCAGCAGTACTGTACCCCAGTGTGATACAGTGACAGACCTGTCCCCACCAGTACTGTACCCCAGTGTTATACAGACAGACCTGTCCCCACCATTACTGTACCCCAGTGTTATACAGTGACAGACCTGTCCCCACCAATACTGTACCCCAGTGTTATACAGTGACAGTCCCGACCCCACCAGTACTGTACCCCAGTGTTTTGGAGTGACAGACCCATCCCCACCAGTACTGTACCCCAGTGTTATACAGTGACATACCTGTCCCCACCAATACTGTACCCCAGTGTTATAGAGACAGTACCTGCCCCCACCAGTACTGTACCCCAGTGTTATACAGTGACAGACCTGTCCCCACGAGTACTGTACCCCAGTGTTATAGAGACAGACCTGCCCCCACCAGTATTGTATCCCAGTGTTATACAGTGACAGACCCGTCCCCACCAGTACTGTACCCCAGTGTTATACAGAGACTGACCTGTCCCCACCAGTACTGTACCCCAGTGTTATACAGTGACAGACCTCTCCCCACCAGTACTGTACCCCAGTGTTATACAGTGACAGACCCGTCCCCACCAGTACTGTACCCCAGTGTTATACAGTGACAGACCCGTCCCCACCAGTACTGTGCCCCAGTTTTATAGAGACAGACCTGCCCCCACCAGTACTGTACCCCAGTGTTATACTGTGACAGACCCGTCCCCACCAGTACTGTACCCCAGTGTTATACAGTGACAGACCTGTCCCGACCAATACTGTACCCCAGTGTTGTAGAGACAGACCTGGCGCTACCAGTACTGTACCCCGGTGTTATGCAGTGACAGACCTGCCCCTATCATTACTGTACCCCAGTGTTAAATAGAAACAGTATTATCTCCACCAGTACTGTACCCCAGTGTTATGCAGTGACAGACCCGTCCCCACCAGTACTGTACCCCAGTGTTATACAGTGACAGACCTGTCCCCACCAGTACTGTACCCCTGTTCTACAGTGACAGACCCGACCCCACCATTACTGTACCCCAGTGTTATACAGTGACAGGCCTGTCCACACCAGTACTGTACCACAGTGTTATACAGTGACAGACCTGTCCCCACCAGTACTGTACCCCAGTGTTATAGAGACAGACCAGCCCCCACCAGTACTGTCTCCCAGTGTTATACAGTGACAGACCTGTCTCCACCAGTACTGTACCCCAGTGTTATACAGTGACAGACCCATCCCCACCAGTACTGTACCCCAGTGTTATACAGTGACAGACCCATCCCCACCAGTACTGTACCGCAGTGTTATACAGTGACAGACCCGTCCCCACCAGTACTGTACCCCAGTGTTATACAGTGACAGACCCATCCCCACCAGTACTGTACCCCAGTGTTATACAGTGACAGACCCGTCCCCACCAGTACTGTACCCCAGTGTTATACAGTGACAGACATAGCCCCACCAGTACTGTACCCCAGTGTTATACAGTGACAGACCTGTCCCCACCAGTACTTTACCCCAGTGTTATACAGTGACAGGCCTGTCCCCACCAGTACTGTACCCCAGTGTTATACAGTGACAGGCCTGTCCCCACCAGTACTGTACCCCAGTGTTATACAGTGACAGGCCTGTCCCCACCAGTACTGTACCCCAGTGTTATACAGTGACAGGCCTGTCCCCACCAATGCTGTACCCCAGTGTTATACAGTGACAGACCCATCCACACCAGCACTGTACCCCAGTGTTATACAGTGACAGACCCGTCCCCACCAGTACTCAACCCCAGTGTGATACAGTGACAGGCCTGTCCACACCAGCACTGTACCCCAGTGTTATACAGAGACTGACCTGTCCCCACCAGTACTGTACCTCAGTGTTATACAGTGACAGGCCTGTCCCCACCAGCACTGTACCCCAGTGTTATACAGTAACAGACATGGCCCCACCAGTACTGTACCCCAGTGTTATACAGTGACAGACCCATCCCCACAAGTACTGTACCCCAGTGTTATACAGTGACAGACATGGCCCCACCAGTACTGTACTCCAGTGTTATACAGTGACAGACCTGTCCCCACCAGTACTGTACCTCAATGTTATACAGTGACAGACCTGTGCCCACCAGTACTGTACCCCAGTGTTATACAGTGACAGACCTGTCCCCACCAGTACTGTACCCCAGTGTTATACAGTGACAGACCCATCCCCACCAGTACTGTACCCCAGTGATATACAGTGACAGACCTGTCCACACCAGTACTGTACCCCAGTGATATACAGTGACAGACCTGTCCACACCAGCACTGTACCCTAGTGTTATACAGTAACAGACCTGTCCACACCAATACTGTACCCCAGTGTTATACAGTGACAGACCTGTCCACACCAGCACTGTACCCCAGTGTTATACAGTGACAGACCTGTCCCCACCAGTACTGTAACCCAGTGTTATACAGTGAAAGACCTGTCCGCACCAGTACTGTACCTCAGTGTTATAGAGACAGACCTGTCCCCACCAGTACTGTATCCCAGTGTTATACCGTGACAGACCTGTCCCCACCAGTACTGTACCCCAGTGTTCTACAGTTTCAGACCTGTCCCCACCAGTACTGTACCCCAGTGTTATACAGTGACAGGCCTGTCCACACCGGTACTGAACCCCAGTGTTATACAGTGACAGGCCTGTCCCCACCAGTACTGTACCCCAGTGTTATACAGTGACAGACCTGTCCCCACTAGTACTGTACCCCAGTGTTATGCAGTGACAGACCTGTCCCCACCAGTACTGTACCCCAGTGTTATACAGTGACAGACCTGTCCCCACCAGTACTGTATCCCAGTGTTATACCGTGACAGACCTGTCCCCACCAGTACTGTACCCCAGTGTTCTACAGTTTCAGACCTGTCCCCACCAGTACTGTACCCCAGTGTTATACAGTGACAGGCCTGTCCACACCGGTACTGAACCCCAGTGTTATACAGTGACAGGCTTGTCCCTACCAGTACTGTACCCCAGTGTTATACAGTGACAGACCTGTCCCCACCAGTATTGTACCCCAGTGTTATACAGTGACAGACCCGTCCCCACCAGTACTGTACCCCAGTGTTATACAGTGACAGACCTGTCCCGACCAATACTGTACCCCAGTGTTATAGAGACAGACCTGGCGCTACCATTACTGTACCCCGGCGTTATGCAGTGACAGACCTGCCCCTATCAGTACTGTACCCCAGTGTTAAATAGAAACAGAATTATCTCCACCAGTACTGTACCCCAGTGTTATGCAGTGACAGACCCGTCCCCACCTGTACTGTACCCCAGTGTTATACAGTGACAGACCCATCCCCACCAGTACTGTACCCCAGTGTTATACAGTGACAGACCCGTCCCCACCAATGCTGTACCCCAGTGTTATACAGTGACAGACCCATCCACACCAGCACTGTACCCCAGTGTTATACAGTGACAGACCCGTCCCCACCAGTACTCAACCCCAGTGTGATACAGTGACAGGCCTGTCCACACCAGCACTGTACCCCAGTGTTATACAGAGACTGACCTGTCCCCACCAGTACTGTACCCCAGTGTTATACAGTGACAGGCCTGTCCACACCAGCACTGTACCCCAGTGTTATACAGTGACAGACCTCTCCCCACCAGTTCTATACCCCAGTGTTATACAGTGACAGACCTGTCCCCACCAGTACTGTACCCCAGTGTTATACAGTGACAGACCCGTCCCCACCAGTACTGTGCCCCAGTGTTATGCAGTGACAGGCCTGTCCCCACCAGTACTGTACCCCGGTGTTATACAGTGACAGACCCGTCCCCACCAGTACTGTACCCCAGTGTTATACAGTGACAGACCCGTCCCCAGCATTACTGTACCCCCGTGTTATACAGTGACAGACCCTGTCCCTACCAGTACTGTACCCCAGTTTTATACAGTGACAGACCCGTCCCCACCAGTACTGTACCACAGTGTTACACAGTGACAGACCTGTCCCCACCAGTACTGTACCCCAGTGTTATACAGTGACAGACCTGTCCCCACCAGTACTGTACCCCAGTGTTATACAGTGACAGACCCATCCCCACCAGTACTGTACCCCAGTGACAGACCTGTCCCCACCTGTACTGTACCTCAATGTTATACAGGGACAGACCTGTCCCCACCAGTACTGTACCCCAGTGTTATACAGTGCCAGACCTGTCCCCACCAGTACTGTACCCCAGTGTTATACAGTGACAGACCCATCCCACCAGTACTGTACCCCAGTGTCATACATTGACAGACCCATCCCCACCAGTACTGTACCCCAGTGTTATACTGTGACAGACCTGTCCCCACCAGTACTGTACCCGAGTGTTATACAGTGACAGACCAATCCCCACCAGTACTGTGCCCCAGTGTTATACAGTGACAGACCTGTCCCCACCAGTACTGTACCCCAGTGCTATACAGTGACAGACCCGTCCCCACCAGTACTCTACCCCAGTGTTATACAGTGACAGACCTGTCCCCACCAGTACTGTGCACCAGTGACAGATCTGTCCCCACCAGTACTGTACCCCAGTGTTATACAGTGACAGACCTGTCCCCACCAGTACTGTACCCCAGTGACAGACCTGTCCCCACCAGTACTGTACCCCAGTGTTATACAGTGACAGACCTGTCCCCACCAGTACTGTACCCCAGTGTTAAACAGAGGCAGAATCATTCCCACCAGTACTGTACCACAGTGCTCTACAGTGGCAGACCTGTCCCCACCAGTACTGTACCCCTGTTCTACAGTGACAGACCCGTCCCCAACATTACTGTACCCCAGTGTTATACAGTGACAGGCCTGTCCACACCAGTACTGTACCCAGTGTTATACAGTGACAGGCCTGTCCCCACCAGTACTGTACCACAGTGTTATACAGTGACAGGCCTGTCCCCACCAGTACTGTACCCAGTGTTATACAGTGACAGACCTGTCCCCACCAGTACTGTACCCCTGTTCTACAGTGACAGACCTGTACCCACCAGTACTGTACCCCAGTGTTATAGAGACAGACCTGCCCCCACCAGTACTGTACCCCAGTGTTATACAGTGACAGACCCGTCTCCACCAGTACTGTACCCGTGTTATACAGTGACAGACCCATCCCCACCAGTACTGTACCCCAGTGGTATACAGTGACAGACCCGTCTCCACCAGTACTGTACCCGTGTTATACAGTGACAGACCTGTCCCCACCAGTACTGTACCCCAGTGTTATATAGTGACAGACCCGTCCCCACCAGTACCGTACCCCAGTGTTATACAGTGACAGACATGGCCCCACCAGTACTGTATCCCAGTGTTATACAGTGACAGGCCTGTCCACACCAGCACTGTACCCCAGTGATATACAGTGACAGACCTGTCCCCACCAGCACTGCACCCCAGTGTTATACAGTGACAGACCTGCCCCCACCAGTACTGTACCCCAGTGTTATACAGTGACAGACCTGTCCACACCAATACTGTACCCCAGTGTTATACAGTGACAGACCTGCCCCACCAGTACTGTACCTCAGTGTTATAGAGACAGACCTGTCCCCACCAGTACTGTATCCCAGTGTTATACAGTGTCAGACCTGTCCCCACCAGTACTGTACCCCAGTGTTATACAGTGACAGACCTGTCCCCACCAGTACTGAACCCCAGTGTTATACAGTGACAGACCCGTCCCCACCAGTACTGTACCCCAGTGTTATACAGTGACAGACCTGTCCCCACCAGTACTGTACCCCAGTGATATACAGTGACAGACCTGTCCACACCAGCACTGTACCCCAATGTTATACAGTGACAGACCTGTCCACACCAGTACTGTACCCCAGTGTTATACAGACAGACCTCTCCGCACCCGTTCTGTACCCCAGTGTTATACAGTGACAGACCCGTCCCCACCAACACTGGACCCCAGTGTTATACAGTGACTGACCTCTCCCCACCATTACTGTACCCCAGTGTTATACAGTGACAGACCCGTCCCCACCCGCACTGGACCCCAGTGTTATACAGTGACAGACCTGTCCCCACCAGTACTGTACCCCAGTGTTATACAGTGACAGACCCGTCCCCAGCAGTACTGTACCCCAGTGTGATACAGTGACAGACCTGTCCCCACCAGTACTGTACCCCAGTGTTATACAGACAGACCTGTCCCCACCATTACTGTACCCCAGTGTTATACAGTGACAGACCTGTCCCCACCAATACTGTACCCCAGTGTTATACAGTGACAGTCCCGACCCCACCAGTACTGTACCCCAGTGTTTTGGAGTGACAGACCCATCCCCACCAGTACTGTACCCCAGTGTTATACAGTGACATACCTGTCCCCACCAATACTGTACCCCAGTGTTATAGAGACAGTACCTGCCCCCACCAGTACTGTACCCCAGTGTTATACAGTGACAGACCTGTCCCCACGAGTACTGTACCCCAGTGTTATAGAGACAGACCTGCCCCCACCAGTATTGTATCCCAGTGTTATACAGTGACAGACCCGTCCCCACCAGTACTGTACCCCAGTGTTATACAGAGACTGACCTGTCCCCACCAGTACTGTACCCCAGTGTTATACAGTGACAGACCTCTCCCCACCAGTACTGTACCCCAGTGTTATACAGTGACAGACCCGTCCCCACCAGTACTGTACCCCAGTGTTATACAGTGACAGACCCGTCCCCACCAGTACTGTGCCCCAGTTTTATAGAGACAGACCTGCCCCCACCAGTACTGTACCCCAGTGTTATACTGTGACAGACCCGTCCCCACCAGTACTGTACCCCAGTGTTATACAGTGACAGACCTGTCCCGACCAATACTGTACCCCAGTGTTGTAGAGACAGACCTGGCGCTACCAGTACTGTACCCCGGTGTTATGCAGTGACAGACCTGCCCCTATCATTACTGTACCCCAGTGTTAAATAGAAACAGTATTATCTCCACCAGTACTGTACCCCAGTGTTATGCAGTGACAGACCCGTCCCCACCAGTACTGTACCCCAGTGTTATACAGTGACAGACCTGTCCCCACCTGTACTGTACCCCAGTGTTATACAGTGACAGACCCATCCCCACCAGTACTGTACCCCAGTGTTATACAGTGACAGACCCGTCCCCACCAATGCTGTGCCCCAGTGTTATACAGTGACAGACCCGTCCCCACCAGTACTCAACCCCAGTGTGATACAGTGACAGGCCTGTCCACACCAGCACTGTACCCCAGTGTTATACAGAGACTGACCTGTCCTCACCAGTACTGTACCCCAGTGTTATACAGTGACAGACCTGTCCCCACCAGTACTGTACCCCAGTGTTATACAGTGACAGACCCGTCCCCACCAGTACTGTACCGCAGTGTTATACAGTGACAGACCCGTCCCCACCAGTACTGTAGCCCAGTGTTATACAGTGATAGACCCTGTCCCTACCAGTACTGTACCCCAGTGTTATACAGTGACAGACCCGTCCCCACCAGTACTGTACCCCAGTGTTATACAGTGACAGACCTGTCCCCACCAGTACAGTACCCCAGTGTTATACAGTGACAGACCTGTCCCCACCAGTACTGTACCCCAGTGTTATACAGTGACAGACATAGCCCCACCAGTACTGTACCCCAGTGACAGACCTGTCCCCACCAGTACTGTACCTCAATGTTATACAGTGACAGACCTGTCCCCACCAGTACTGTACCCCAGTGTTATACAGTGACAGACCTGTCCCCACCAGTACTGTACCCCAGTGACAGACCTGTCCCCACCAGTACTGTACCCCAGTGTTATACAGTGACAGACCTTTCCCCAGCAGTTCTGTACCCCAGTGACAGACCTGTCCCCACCAGTACTGTACCCCAGTGTTATACAGTGACAGACCCGTCCACACCAGCACTTTACCCCAGTGTTATACAGTGACAGACCCGTCCCCACCAGTACTCAACCCCAGTTTGATACAGTGACAGGCCTCTCCACACCAGCACTGTACCCCAGTGTTATACAGAGACTGACCTGTCCCCACCAGTACTGTACCCCAGTGTTATACAGTGACAGACCTGTCCCCACCAGTACTGTACCCCAGTGTTATACAGTGACAGACCCGTCCCCACCAGTACTGTACCGCAGTGTTATACAGTGACAGACCCGTCCCCACCAGTACTGTAGCCCAGTGTTATACAGTGACAGACCCTGTCCCTACCAGTACTGTACCCCAGTGTTATACAGTGACAGACCCGTCCCCACCAGTACTGTACCCCAGTGTTATACAGTGACAGACCTGTCCCCACCAGTACTGTACCCCAGTGTTATACAGTGACAGACCTGTCCCCACCAGTACTGTACCCCAGTGTTATACAGTGACAGACCTGTCCCCACCAGTACTGTACCCCAGTGTTATACAGTGACAGACCCGTCCCCACCAGTACTGTACCCCAGTGTTATACAGTGACAGACCTGTCCCGACCAATACTGTACCCCAGTGTTGTAGAGACAGACCTGGCGCTACCAGTACTGTACCCCGGTGTTATGCAGTGACAGACCTGCCCCTATCATTACTGTACCCCAGTGTTAAATAGAAACAGTATTATCTCCACCAGTACTGTACCCCAGTGTTATGCAGTGACAGACCCGTCCCCACCAGTACTGTACCCCAGTGTTATACAGTGACAGACCTGTCCCCACCTGTACTGTACCCCAGTGTTATACAGTGACAGACCCATCCCCACCAGTACTGTACCCCAGTGTTATACAGTGACAGACCCGTCCCCACCAATGCTGTGCCCCAGTGTTATACAGTGACAGACCCGTCCCCACCAGTACTCAACCCCAGTGTGATACAGTGACAGGCCTGTCCACACCAGCACTGTACCCCAGTGTTATACAGAGACTGACCTGTCCTCACCAGTACTGTACCCCAGTGTTATACAGTGACAGACCTGTCCCCACCAGTACTGTACCCCAGTGTTATACAGTGACAGACCCGTCCCCACCAGTACTGTACCGCAGTGTTATACAGTGACAGACCCGTCCCCACCAGTACTGTAGCCCAGTGTTATACAGTGATAGACCCTGTCCCTACCAGTACTGTACCCCAGTGTTATACAGTGACAGACCCGTCCCCACCAGTACTGTACCCCAGTGTTATACAGTGACAGACCTGTCCCCACCAGTACTGTACCCCAGTGTTATACAGTGACAGACCTGTCCCCACCAGTACTGTACCCCAGTGTTATACAGTGACAGACATAGCCCCACCAGTACTGAACCCCAGTGACAGACCTGTCCCCACCAGTACTGTACCTCAATGTTATACAGTGACAGACCTGTCCCCACCAGTACTGTACCCCAGTGTTATACAGTGACAGACCTGTCCCCACCAGTACTGTACCCCAGTGACAGACCTGTCCCCACCAGTACTGTACCCCAGTGTTATACAGTGACAGACCTTTCCCCAGCAGTTCTGTACCCCAGTGACAGACCTGTCCCCACCAGTACTGTACCCCAGTGTTATACAGTGACAGACCCGTCCACACCAGCACTTTACTCCAGTGTTATACAGTGACAGACCCGTCCCCACCAGTACTCAACCCCAGTTTGATACAGTGACAGGCCTGTCCACACCAGCACTGTACCCCAGTGTTATACAGAGACTGACCTGTCCCCACCAGTACTGTACCCCAGTGTTATACAGTGACAGACCTGTCCCCACCAGTACTGTACCCCAGTGTTATACAGTGACAGACCCGTCCCCACCAGTACTGTACCGCAGTGTTATACAGTGACAGACCCGTCCCCACCAGTACTGTAGCCCAGTGTTATACAGTGACAGACCCTGTCCCTACCAGTACTGTACCCCAGTGTTATACAGTGACAGACCCGTCCCCACCAGTACTGTACCCCAGTGTTATACAGTGACAGACCTGTCCCCACCAGTACTGTACCCCAGTGTTATACAGTGACAGACCTGTCCCCACCAGTACTGTACCCCAGTGTTATACAGTGACAGACCTGTCCCCACCAGTACTGTACCCCAGTGTTGTACAGTGACAGACCTGTCCCCACCAGTACTGTACCCCAGTGTTATACAGTGACAGACATAGCCCCACCAGTACTGTACCCCAGTGACAGACCTGTCCCCACCAGTACTGTACCTCAATGTTATACAGTGACAGACCTGTCCCTACCAGTACTGTACCCCAGTGTTATACAGTGACAGACCTGTCCCCACCAGTACTGTACCCCAGTGTTATACAGTGACAGACCCATCCCCACCAGTACTGTACCCCAGTGTCATACAGTGACAGACCCATCCCCACCAGTACTGTACCCCAGTGTTATACTGTGACAGACCTGTCCCCACCAGTACTGTAGCCCAGTGTTATACAGTGACAGACCCATCCCCACCAGTACTGTAACCCAGTGTTATACTGTGACAGACCTGTCCCCACCAGTACTGTAGCCCAGTGTTATACAGTGACAGACCAATCCCCACCAGTACTGTGCCCCAGTGTTATCCAGTGACAGACCTGTCCCCACCAGTACTGTACCCCAGTGTTATACAGTGACAGACCCGTCCCCACCAGTACTCTACCCCAGTGTTATACAGTGACAGACCTGTCCCCACCAGTACTGTACCCCAGTGACAGACCTGTCCCCACCAGTACTGTACCCCATTGTTATACAGTGACAGACCTGTCCCCAGCAGTTCTGTACCCGTGACAGACCTGTCCCCACCAGTACTGTACCCCAGTGTTATACAGTGACAGACCCGTCCCCACCAGTACTGTACCCCAGTGTTATACAGTGACAGACCTGTCCCCACCAGTACTGTACCCCAGTGTTATACAGTGAAAGACCCATCCCCACCAGTACTGTACGCCAGTGTTATTCAGTGACAGACCTTTCCTCACCACCACCGTACTGTCACATATTAAAACAAGTCCCTGCAGCAAAAGTCTTCTCCTTTGCTCTGAAATATTGACCAGTTTTGTTCAATGCTTCCCCCTCATTACTGACGACGCTGGTAGCAGAAACCAATCTACTGCGTCAAAATCATTTTATAATTTACTACACCTCTTTTCGATCTCCCACTACCCTCCTCTGCTTTAAGAAGAATGGTCACAGAGTCTCTCACTGTCCACGTAACTGTTGTCCCTCATCCCTGGGAATTGTTCATTTGGGTAAAGTTGGTTTCAGTAAGAAACCATCAGGGCCTGTGGTCCTGTCCTGTGTCGAGTTGCCAACTCTGATCGGACATGTTTCGGGAGGTGCATCACCTGATGTCTGACCAGCATGTCCCCCTGCACCCTGCCCTTCACCCTCGACCCTTCGGTTAGTCCACACATCGAACCTCATTGGACCATTTTTCCTGCATCGGTTGGAAAGTGAACAATTATGATCCCTACGCTCGCTGACCTACGTTTGACAACCAGCCTGGCACCGATTCAGTATTAAAATTTCAATGTTATTATCAAATCCCTCCCTTACATCACCGCTCCCCGTCTCTGTAACCTCCTCCACCCCCACAGACTCCTCCATAGGTGGCAGTGTCTTCAGCAGTCTGGGTCCCTAAGCTATCGAATTCACTCCCTAAATACCTCTGTCTGTCTCTGTGTCTGTCTGTCTCTGTGTCTGTCTGTCTCTGTGTCTGTCTGTCTCTGTGTCTGTCTGTCTCTGTGTCTGTCTCTGTGTCTGTCTCTGTGTCTGTCTCTGTGTCTGTCTGTCTCTGTGTCTGGTTCTGTGTCTGGTTCTGTGTCTGGTTCTGTGTCTGGTTCTGTGTCTGGTTCTGTGTCTGGTTCTGTGTCTGGGTCTGTGTCTGGGTCTGTGTCTGGGTCTGTGTCTGGGTCTGTGTCTGGGTCTGTGTCTGGGTCTGTGTCTGGGTCTGTGTCTGTCTCTGTGTCTGTCTCTGTGTCTGTCTCTGTGTCTGTCTGACTCTGTCTGTCTGACTCTGTCTGTCTGACTCTGTCTGTCTGTCTCTGTCTGTCTGTCTCTGTCTGTCTGTCTCTGTCTGTCTCTGTCTGTCTCTGTCTGTCTCTGTCTGTCTCTGTCTGTCTGTGTCTGTCTGTCTCTGTGTCTGTCTGTCTGTCTCTGTCTCTGTCTCTGTCTCTGTCTCTGTCTCTGTCTCTGTCTCTGTGTCTGTCTCTGTGTCTGTCTCTGTGTCTGTCTCTGTGTCTGTCTCTGTGTCTGTCTCTGTTTCTGTGTCTGTTTCTGTGTCTGTTTCTGTGTCTGTTTCTGTCTCTGTCTCTGTCTCTGTCTCTGACTCTGTCTCTGACTCTGTCTGTCTGTCTCTGTCTGTCTGTCTCTCTCTCCCCACCCCTCTCTCTTTCTCCCCTTTAAGAGGCTTCTTTTAACTGAGTTTTTGGTTACCTGTTTAAATCACCTGATGTTTGCTCAGGAGTGAGAGAGATTAGATTGGGGCCTCTGTTATCTTGGAGTTGAGAAGAGTGGGAGGTTGACTCATTGAAATGTATGGAATTCTGTAGGACTTTGACAGTGTAGCTAGATGTTGAAAGGCTCTTTGACCCTGGCTAGCTTTTTGAACATGACATTGAATCGAGGGAGATGGAGGATGTGCCAGGATATTAGAATCGAGGTGGAAGAACAGGCATGATCGTGCAGAATGGAGGAGCAGGCTTGATGGGCTGAGTGGCCTACTCCTGTTTCTGATACTCTTCTGTGAGTTGGCATCAAATATAGTTTCTTGCTCCTTTTATTAATCTTGGGACGTTTTGCTACTTGCAAAGTTTGTCAAACAGCCGAATTTACCTAGCGCTAATTGATGAGTAAAAAACGTTCAGAGAAAGCGGCAAATAAAATCTCCTGGAGATTAGACAGCAGTTCCTGAAGAATCCGCGACATTCCTGAAGGCTTGTCGGTGCTTGTCCGGGTGGCGTTAACCTGCTGCATGTTGCTAGGGGACAGCAGGCCTTAACTGTCACGTGTAACTCTGGTTTCTGGCCCACCTTGACTCTCTGGTGAGTTAAGTGCTCTCCCCCAACCCCACCACCCCCTCCCCCTGGGGCTGCTGGGAGAATTTGCAGCTGGGCATGAGAGCGCACATCATCCCTCACCTCCCGTCACCCTCGGAGCATGATCCTGCCCTTGACTTCATAAACTCAGAGGAGGCCTTGACTGAGGCTGCTCTGGTTTCTGTTGTTTACAGGATGAGCAGGCACTGACATTCCTGTCCAAACAATCTCCCAGCAACAGAGATTGCCTCCAATTGCACTCGGGGCCTTGTAAACACTGCGACACTCACTAATTCTGGCCTCTGGAGCAGCCCTGATTTTAATCGCTCCACCATAGGCGGCCGTCCATTCAGCTGCCTGAGCCCCAACTGTTGGAGTTCCCTCCCGAAACCTCTCCTGCTCTCTCTCCTCCAATTAAGATGCTCCTTAAACCTCCCTCTTCGACCAAGCTTTGACCCAATGTCCCCTAACCCCAATATCTCCTTGAGTGCCTCATTGGACCAATTAGTGAACTAAATATAACAGTGAAGGAGCTTGGGATGGTTCACTAGACAAATGAAAGTTGTGATTGGGGACAGTGTAGAGGGAGCTTTACTCTGTATCTAACCCCGTGCTGTACCTGTCCTGGGAGTGTTTGATGGGGACAGTATAGAGAGGGCTTTATTCTATATCTAACCCCATGGTGTACCTGTCCTGGGAGTGTTTGATGGGGACAGTATACAGAGGGCTTTATTCTATATCTAACCCCATGGTGTACCTGTCCTGGGAGTGTTTGATGGGGACAGTGTAAAGGAAGCTTTACTCTGTATCTATCCCTGTGCTGTACCTGTCCTGGGAGTGTTTGATGGGGACAGTATAGAGAGGGCTTTATTCTATATCTAACCCCATGGTGTACCTGTCCTGGGAGTGTTTGATGGGGACAGTATAGAGAGGGCTTTATTCTATATCTAACCCCATGGCGTACCTGTCCTGGGAGTGTTTGATGGGGACAGTGTAAAGGAAGCTTTACTCTGTATCTATTCCTGTGCTGTACCTGTCCTGGGAGTGTTTGATGGGGACAGTATAGAGAGGGCTTTATTCTATATCTAACCCCATGGTGTACCTGTCCTGGGAGTGTTTGATGGGGACAGTGTAAAGGAAGCTTTACTCTGTATCTATCCCTGTGCTGTACCTGTCCTGGGAGTGTTTGATGGGGACAGTGTAGAGGAAGCTTTACTCTGTATCTAACCCCGTGCTGTACCTGTCCTGGGAGTGTTTGATGGGGACAGTGTAGAGGGAGCTTTACTCTGTATCTAACCCCGTGCTGTACCTGTCCTGGGAGTGTTTGATGGGGACAGTGTAGAGGGAGCTTTACTCTGTATCTAACCCCGTGCTGTACCTGTCCTGGGAGTGTTTGATGGGGACAGTGTAGAGGCATTCTTTCTCACATTCTGCATGTATGCGGGGAGTTGAACTGTAGTTGAGAATGTTGGACTGGTGTCCAGTGTCTTTGAGCTGAAAGCCTGTCCTCTGTGTCCTGCTGTTGAATGATTGAGTAGCGGAAAATCACGTTCTTGGCTGGCGATGCTGTTTGTAAACAGTGCTTGTAGTTCTGTGGCTATTAATTGAAAATGGGAGCATGTTAGTTTGCAATCTAAACATCGAAAGGAAGATGAGTTTCCTTGTGGGACTGGGAGTATTCGGTCGTGTTCCTTGGCTGTGTTGAGATTGATCCAGAGGGACCCTGATTAACAGATTTTGTTTGCGGACGGCAGCCCTTCTCCTGATCTTATCCTAACCCACACTTCTCCCGATCACCCGTCACTCCCCCTGTGCTCCCTGAACTCCCACACGAGCAACCCTTGGCCCCTCCATGGCCCCTCCCCTCGCTGTCTCTGAAATCTCCTCCAGCCCTGCAAATCTCTGAAACCTCTGCATTCCTCCAATACTGATCTCTCACCCGTTCTAATCCCCGTACCACAGGCGCCCATGTCTTCAGCTGCCTGGGGCCCTAAGCTCTGGAATTCCTTCCATCATCCTCTCTCTCTCTCCTCCTTTACGACGCTCCTTAAAACCTATGACTTTGACCAAGCATTTGATCATCTGACCCTAATAGTTACTTATGTGGTTCAGGATCAAATTTACCCTCCTGCTATTCACCTTGTATTTATACACCCTTTATTGTGGTAAAAGTATCGCAAGTTTGCCTATTGTTTTGACTGCAGCCTCCAATTCTTTCCTGTCTCTCCAGGGACCACCCAAATTTTCACCTCTTCTGTGTCCCTTGAATCCCATCGGGACCATTTGTGGATTAAAACTCATTTGAATGTCTGGAATCCCATAGTTGGCGTCCGTAAAAGGGACGGTTTAGCGATCGAATTGTTCCAACAAAAATGCGCCCCGTTCACCGATGCCCCCTTTTCGAGATGGGGACCTGCCATCCCTGTCCGCTCTGGGCCTGTAGGAGTCTCCAGTCCCACGCCAACATGGTTGACTCTTTGCGGAGAATGTCGAGCACGGGGCAGAGGCTGATTGGCCCGCTCGGCTGCCAACTGTAGTGCCACTCGTTGGCGCCCAACGGTTCATGACAGTAAACCTGTCGCCACTTCCCCAGGGGAGGCCTGGACTTGCCAGTGCCATCCACACCTAAGCACGAGAACCAAACTCTTTGCCGCCCCCCCACCCCACCCTCCCCATTCGGAGCTTCCCCATCTCCTAATTGGTCCTCCCTTCTCTCTCTCTCTCTCTCTCTCTCTCCATCCCGCTTTGCAAAGCGCTCGGAGCGTGTTGTGGAAGGAGAGGGGTCACTTGGCTCAGCTGAGGCCACCTTGGCGTTGGGCCCTCTCCTTTTCTTGGTGGGTGCGGACACATGGGCCCCTCACTCATTGCCGCAAAGTGTTTGCTCCAACGCGTGTGTCTTTAACGAAAAGAAAAGCAACAGCGTTGTCTTCCCAACTCTCTCACCGATCCCGGGATTCAGCTCGTCCTCCTTTGAATGACTCAGCTGAATCGATATTTATTGAACGAGGTTGACAGTGCGCCCGATAGATCAACAGCTTCAAAGTGTGAGGAAAAACCTATATTTCCCCTCGAGTGAGTGACCTCTTACACTCGGCTCCTGTTCGTTTCAATCATCGCTTCAGACACATTCCCTCTATTGATCCTGCTGTTCAGAGACATTGACCCCCTCGAATCGCTGTCTTCCATGAGAACATTTTTCATTTTCTACACCACCGCCCCCCTCCCTAACCCTCTGCAACTTGAAAATTAGAGCAATCTTAGGCTGCACGCTTCCACACAAAGGGTTAGTGGAAATCTGCAGCCCACTGGACCTCAGGAAGCCATTGAGGCTGAGCGGGGGGGGGAGTCTGTTGAAAATTACAAATGGAGGTCGGCCGATTTTCATTGGGTAAGCGTCGTGGTTGGCCTGTTCTGATGGGAACAGTCGGTGGTAAAGGAGAGCGAGGTAGACAAAGCACGACCTTTCTAAATAGTTTGGCAAACTGGACGAACGTACCACCAACCAAGATGATCCACGCCCCCAGAGCTTGATTAACATGGAGGCCCATGGTCGCCAATGTCCTCTCAGGGCCTGGTACCCGAACAGAGAGAGAGAGAGAGAAGGGTTCTGGGGCTAAGGCAAGGAAGTGATGTTGGCCGTCTCCTAACTCTCTCTTGCACCAGCTCAGGGTCATTCTGTCGGATTGGAACGCGGACAATTTGCCGGCACACCTTTCTCTAAGACGATGAGCCAGAAGGGCCATGAGGGACAACACCGCCCCCCCTGCCGCCCCCCCCCACCACCACATCTTTAATGCCGTGAGTGGCTAAGATCTGCGACGCACTGCCCGAGAGGGTGGTGGAGGCTGGTCCAATCACGCCCTGTGGGTGGCAATTGGACAGTTGCCTGAAGGGGAAAGGAATTGCAGGCTGCAGGGGAGTGGTGGTGGGGTAGCTGCGTTACTCTTGTAGCAAGCTGACACAGACACAACGGCTGCCTCTGATGCTGCGACCCATTCCATGACTCCATAAAACAGAAAGCACAGGGGTGACATGATAGAGGTGTTTTAGATTTTAAAGGGCTTGATAGGGGCCGTCGCTGAAATGTTCCCGCTCGCGGCGGAGACCAGACCCAGACCGAGGGGGCCGTCACTATGAGTTGGTCACCAATCAATCCAATCGGCAATTCGGGGGAAACCCCTTTCCCCAGGGAGTGGGGAGAATGTGGAACTCGCACCCACAGGGAGTGTTTGAGGTGAATGGTGTAGATACATTTAAGGGGGAAGCTGGATAAACGCGTGAGGGAGACATGAATAGAGGGATATAGGGATGGGGCTGAGATGAAAAGAGATGGGAGGAGGCTCATATGGAACATAAACCAGGATAGTCCAGATGGGCTGAATGGCTGTAGATTCCATGTCAATATAATGGCCACAACTGGACTTAGAGCATTTTTCAAAATGCAATAAACACAATGGAGAACTACTTAACCTATATATGGGGTGTATAATCTTCCCAATGGATGTCCAAGCTGCCTAACATCTATTCAGGCATTGCAGTGACACTGAAGTTGTTGACTGGTTTGTGTTAATAGCGGACCCTTCAAAGGGTCATTAGTTATTTTCCAGTTTCCAGTGCCGATCTGTGTTACCTTGCAAGCTGCGACATTTAATGGTGATCTTGATTCTCCCTGTGCTGCGACACCCATAGCATGGAACAGCACAGAAGGAGGCCATTCGGCCCATGGTACATGTGTCAGCTCTTTGCCATTCAATTTGTCCCGCTCCACCCCACACTCATCCCTCCCCATAAACCTTCAAACGTGTGTCCGACTACACTTTTGAACATTCCGCTTGAATCTGCTTCCACTGCCCTTTCAGGCAGTGGCCTTTCATCTCCTCCCCTGGTCCTTTTACCGAATCTCTTCAATCCGTGTACCCCCCCTGGTTACTCACCCTCTCTTGCCAGTGGAAACAGATTCTCCTTATCTGCTCTGATAAAACCCTCTCGTGGTTTTGAAGGCCTCGATTAAACCTCCCTCTTAACCTTCTCTGCTTGAAGGAGAACCACCCTAGTCCCGGGTTCCCCAGTCACTCTGCACGTTAACTGAAGTCCCTCGCCCCCCCTGGTCCCATTCTGGTAGATGATCTCCGCACCCTCTCTCTAAGGCCTTGACATCCTCCCTAAAGTACGGTGTCCGGAATCGGGCACAATAGGCCAGCTGGGACCTCAACACAAAAGTTGATTATTGCACCGATGGCTTCTCTTGTTTTGATCATTTTTTTTCGAAAGTAAACTCATTTTCTAAACCCATTTGTCAAATCTGTCAGTACCAAGGCAGCACCGTCAAACTGAAACCTCACGAATGCACTAACACAATTGAAGCAAAGGATCAATCTCCTGCTTGGGCCTGCTCATCCATAAGCCTCCTCCCACCCTCCTTCACCTCACCCGCCAACATATTCTTCATAACCTTTGTACCAAAGAAAGGTTAAGGTGCAGAAAGGGGCCATTCAGCCCATCGTGTCTGCGCTGGCCAAAGAAACAACCTTTTTAACCCCACTTTCCACCACCTGGTCTGTAGCCTTGCAGGTTACAGCACTTCAGATACAGATCCAGATCCAGGTACCTTTTAATCCACCCATGATGGGGTTTATAATCCTTCTGGTAGATGCGCAATGGTTCTGACACCTATTCAGGCAACATTTTCTGATGTTACTTTTCCCAGCCAGACCTTTTTGTTGACTCCCTTGTGTTAGTAGCCTACCCTTCAAAGGGTCACTAAGTTATTTTCCAGGGGGTGTCAGGGATGGGGGTGGTGGTTGGGTAAGGGGTTGCCAACCCACTGGTGGACATGTTCTTATAGGTTTCCTCACGTGACCTCTGCCCTCCAGTCCTCCTGCCTCTGCCCTCCCACCATTGGCTGCCTGACATGTCCATCCATTCAGAGGACCGCCTCCCTCACACCGACGGGAGAGGAGAAGAAAATGAAAGTAGCCTTTTTTTTTAAAAAAATTAAACTTTGCAGAATAAGATGTCAGTGGGTTGAGTCAGGAGATTGAGGGGTTTAAGCCCCACTCCAGAAACCTGAGCTCAAAATCTTAAGAGGAGACCTGCAAGTAGATTCCATCCATCCCTTGGCTCATCTGCTGCTGAGACCCTGATCCATGCCTTTGTTCCTCTGGATTTGACCACTCCGACGCTCTCCCGATCATCCTAACACCAGCTGTTCCTTTGTCACCCCTATGCTTGCTGACCTACATTGGTTTGGTTAAGCGGCATCTTGGTTTAAAAAAAATCTCTCGGCCTTGTTTTCAGATCCCTCCGTGGCCTTCCCTGCCTCTGTAACATCCTCCCAGCCCTATAACCCTCTAACTCTGGCCTCTTGCGCAATCCTTGGCTTTAATCGCTCCACCATTGGCAGCTAGGCCTTCGACTCCTAAGCCCTGGGAACCCTTCCCTAAACCTCTCCGCCTTTCGCTCCTCCTTCAAGACACTTCTTAAAACCACCTCCTTTGGGCCAAGCTTTTAGTCACCTGTTTCTCCTCCCCCCACCACCTTCCCCCCCCCCCCCCCCCCCCCCACCCCATTACCTCCTCAGGGTCAGTGTCAGAATTTGTTGGATAATGCTCCTTTCAACCACTCTTAGTTTGGCTAAAGGCACTATGAAAATGCAAGCGGCTGTTGTTGTACCGAGGAGGGAGTGTTGCAGGTTCCATCTTTCGGACGTGACCTTCAACCCCTTGGGGGTTTTGTTTTTATCCATTCGTGGGGATTGCTGGCTCGGCTGAACTTTGTTGCCCATCCCTAATTGCCCTGTTCAGAGGGCATTTAAGGGTCAACCACGTTGCTGTGGGCCTAGGTAAGGGCATTAGTGAACCAGATGGGTTTTTACACCAATCGTCTCATCAGGAGGCTGCTTAATTCCAGATGTCTGCTGAATTCAAACTCCACCGTCTGCTCTGGTGGGATTCGAACCCAGGTCCCCAGAGGTTTACCCTGGGATCTCTAGATTACCAGCCCAGCGACAATGCCACTACGCCACCTTGGTTCCATGACACTGTTTCAGAGATGAGCAGCAGTGTTCTGCCCTGTGTCCTGGAGCCAATATTTATCTCTCAACCACCCCCCCCACCCCACCACCCCCGACACCAGTAACATGTCCTGCCGCTGTTTGAGGGAACCTTGCCCTGTGCAACTTGGCATCTGCATTTTGCACCTTACAGCAGAGTAAACCGGCCCTGGACAGAGGTGTCCCAGCGGCCGTAAGGTGCTTTGGGAAGTCTTGGGATGGTGGAAGAAATGACGGAGAGGCCAGTCATTTTGTTTGTTGTTCCCAGGATTGAGGGACAGTGGGGAATCCACAGCCCCCTGTAAAAGCTCATTTGTGGATAAGCTGAGCCACCGTGTGCCTTGACTCACCTAATCTGCCCTTAGCCACCCTTGTATGAGGACGGCCTGACCTCTCACCTAGTTCCCGGCTGACAGACGCATGAGCTAATGATGCATTCCCCGGAGTTCTTCCAAAACCTGTGTTCGACGGGCTGTGGGTTTCCTTGTTGCAACAAGCATTGTGTAGACAGAAGGGAATTTAAAAAACTGGGATATCGCCTCCCCACTGTCGGGCATGTAGGTGCGCTTGTAGTAATGAGCTGAGGTGAGCTCATTCAGATGGCGCTGAGATCCAAATCCAAATGTGGTTGGACTGCGGGCGATCGAGTTCCCACCGAACTCTGAGATGGGTCCCAGGTTTCATTCCGTGGGCAAACTGATCCCCATGAGGGCGCGAGAAGCAGTGGCTTCCCTTAAGAGTTGAACGTGCAATGTAGGAATTAGGAGCAAGAGTTGGCCATTCTGGCCCTCTACCATTTGATAAGACCATGGCTGATCTGATTGTGGCTCCGACTCCACATTTCCTGTCTGACCCACCCCCCCACCCCTCTCACCCCGATAACTTAGGACTCCCTCGTTCGTCAAGAATCTACCTACCTCTGCCTCAAAAATATTCAGTGACGCAGCCTCCCCCTGCTCTCCGGGGAAGAGAATTCCAAAGACTCGCGGCCCTCTGAGAGAAAGGGATTTCTTCCCCCCCCTCATTTTAAACCCCACCCACCGCCCCCCACCCCCCCCTCCCTAATTCCAGTGAAGTCAGGGGTGCCAGCCCCAGATAGAAGGCTGGCCATGTGCACGCGCACTTGAGTCACACAGTTGTTTATGGCACAGGAAGACACGCGGCCCATCCAGCCCATGCCAGCTCCCCACCGAGAAATCCAGTCAGCACCACCCCCCTCCCCACCTAGCCCTGAGTGCAAGACCAACGTTTATTACCGGTCCTCAATTTGCCCTCCTAGATGTCCCACTTTCTTGAATCATGACAATCCTTTACAATGAGGGAGCTCCCACCACACTGTTGGGCAGAGTGGTCCAAGATTTTGATCCAGAAATGATGGATAACTGATGCATGCTTATTGACCATTGACCAGAAACTGAACTGGACCAGCCATATAAATACTGTGGCTACAAGAGTAGGTCAGAGGCTGGGAATCCTGCAGCGAGTAACTCACCTCCTGACTCCCCAAAGCCTGTCCACCATCTACAAGGCACAAGTCAGGAGTGTGATGGAATACTCCCCACTTGCCTGGATGAGTGCAGCTCCCACAACACTCAAGAAGCTCAACACCATCCAGGACAAAGCAGCCCCGCTTGATTGGCACCCCATCCACAAACATTCACTCCCTCCACCACCGACGCACAGTAGCAGCAGCGTGTGTACCATCTACAAGATGTACTGCAGCAACTCACCAAGGTTCCTTAGACAGCACCTTCCAAACCCATGACCACTACCATCTAGAAGGACAAGGGCAGCAAATAGATGGGGGAACACCACCACCTGGAAGTCCCCCTCCAAGTCACTCACTATCCTGACTTGGAACTAGATTGGCCGCTCCTTCACTGTCGCTAGGGCTGAATCCTGGAACCCCCCTTGCCTAATGGCATTCTGGATGTACCTACACCACATAGTCTGCAGTGGGTAAGGGAAGGGCAATAAATGCTGGCCTAGCCAGTGACACCCACAACCTGTGAACAAATCAAAATAAACTTTCAAGAGGGAGAAAGGAATAGAAGATAATATTAATAGGGTTAGGTGACATCAGGGGTGGATGGGGGCTTGTGTGGTGCGTAGACACCTCAGAGCTGTTGGGCTGAATGGCCTGTGCAATCTATGTAATTCTGTAGATGATCTATCACCGGTACATCAACAAATCTGTTAGCTTGGTAAATTAAGGCTCGACACAATGGTTCTATTTACCATGCCAACCACCCATTCTAGTGTATCTATGGAAGGATGAAGGAGGATCTCTACTTGAGGTAAACCGTATTGAGGGGGGGTGGGGCAGGAGTGTCGCTGGTCGGAAAGAGGGACCCCCAAATCCCGTCCAGAACATGTGAAATTGGAGCAGCGGCCTTCCCTATACCAAAAAGCCACTTTGAGAGGGGCGGTATTCATTGGGACTGTGGCTAGGCCTCAGAAAATGCTCTGGGCCTAGCTCAAACTGGGGTTTGGGTGCAATCTGTTTTCACTTAGCCTCCTCCTGCCTGTCAGAGCTGATGACACCATCCCTTGGAACAGAGCCGGCTTTTTGGCACCTGAATCGAAGCCAAGAATTATAAGGCGGCTGTTGGCTTTGTTCTGAGGCCCAGTTTGGAGGCAAAGAAGGAACGATTATCTTTTCAGATGTTGAACTTCAAGTGAGGTCATGCTGGCATATTTTTAAGGTGCTCTCTGTTACCTGCTTTCTGTGAGAGGCTGTGTGTGTGTGTGTGGGTGGGTGTGCGCCTGAGAGAGAATTACTCATCCAGCCTGAACCCATTTTCCAACGCTTGACCTGTAGCCTTGTACAGCACTGCCAAGTGCACATGCAAATGTTTTTTTTAAAAATACAGCTAGGGTTTCTGCCTCCACCGCCCTTTCAGCCCATGCATTCCAGAGCCCTTCCACCCTCGCTCGGGGTGAAAGAATTCTCCCCCCCCCCCGCCCCCACCCCACCCCCAACTCGGGGAGTCCCAAGTCCTGCCAGAACCTTCTACCCATTCTCATTAAATCTGTTGGCCCCTGACTCTTGACCTCTCACTGGCGCCTCCTGCTGCCCGTACCGGCGCAGGACATTGGGGGTTGCTGACCAACCCCCCACCCGCCTCGCCTGCTGAACGCTCTGCCTCTCTGCCCGCCAGCCTGGTAGGGCAGCGAGGGAGCAGGGGGGCGGAGAGGGAGGGCGAGGCAGCGAGGGGGTTGGCCGAGTGGGGCAGCCAGCTGCTTGGGGTCTTTAACTGGCCTTGTGGGGTTCGACGTTCTGTGCCATGTTCTGCCGTGCCAGCGGCTTCCTTGCCGGACGGGCACCGGTGTGCCCGGTGGGCAGGTGCCCTTCAGCCACCTGAGCAGCAAGCCCGGGCCCATGGGAGAGGAGGTCCCTTCCTACCCGCTCTGCCAAGGCCCCCTCGCAATTTAATGCACCCCTCTCCCCCACCACCCCCCCCCCCCCCCCCCCCAACTTTTTAAAATCTCCGCTCAGCCACCTCCCTGAATTAGGGAGGCCAATTCCAGGCTGATCCGATTCAAAGCAAAAATCCTGTGGATGCCGGAAACCTGAAATAAAAAACTGGAAGCGCTGGCAAAGCTCAGCAGGTTTGGCAGCGTCCCGGAGAGAGAAACAGAGTTAACGTTTCATTGAAGAAGAGTCAGACGGACTCGAGACGTTAACTTTCCTTCCCTCTCTCCACTGACCTGCTGAGTTTTTTTCCAGCGTTTGCTGTTTTCATCCCACAAGACCCAATCTATCTTCTTTACTAAAGTTGTCTGCAGGCAGCATCCTGGTAAATCTCCCCTGCACCCTCTCCAGTGAGATTACCTCCTTTTGGGTAATGTGATCAGTGCCCTAGCTGCAGACCAACTAGTGTAATGGACAGTTCTAGCATAACCCCCATTTCCCACTCTTAGATATTCCTTGCCTTGGCGAATGAACAATAGAATTCCCTATGGTTTTCATGACCATGTCATCCATCTGCGTGCACTCTGAAGCCCTTCTGTTCCTCTATGTTTCGCAGTTTCCGACCATTTTACCGTGTATTCCCTGGCCGTGTGCTCCCCAGTCATAAGATCATAAGGAACAGGAGTAGGCCATTCGGCCCCTCAAGCCTGCCCTGCCATTCAATAAGATCACGGCTGATCTGCCCCAGGCTTCAACTCCTCTCTCATGCCAGCTCCTCATGACCCTCAACTCCCCGATGTTTCAAAAACCTACCTACCTCCTCTTTAAATACTTGCAGTGATCCAGCCTCCACAACTCTCTGGGGTAGAGAATTCCAGACATTCACTACCCTCTGAGAGAAAAAATTCCTTCGCATCTCAGTCTCAAATGAGTGTCCCCTTATTCTGTAACTATGTCCCCTAGTTCGAGATCCCCCCGCTAGTGGAAACATCATCTCAACATCTACCCTGTCAAGCCCCCCTCAGAACCTTGTACGTTTCAATAAGGTCACCCCTCATTCTTCTAAACTCTAATGAATAAAGGCCTAACCTGTTTAGTCATTCTTGATAAATCAACCCCTTCATCCCAGGACTCAGCCTAGTCAATCTCTTTTGAGCTGCCTCCAATGCCAGTATATCCCTTCTTAAATAAGGGGACCAAAACTGTACACAGTACTCCAGGTACAGCCTCACCAACTCCCTGTACAGTTGTAACATGACTTCCCTATTTTTAAACTCCAGCCCCCTAGCAATACAGGCCAAAATTTCATTTGCCTTAATTACTTGCTGCACCTGCATGCTAACTTTTTGTGTTTCATGCACAAGAACACCCAAATCCCTCGGCGCTGCGCTGTTTTGGTTTCTCTCTCCACTTTCCACCCTCGCCTCACCCTCCCCACTCCACCCGGATTGAATTTGCTGCTTCCTCATTCCGCTGACCAGTTCCATTGCCACCTCTCTGCAGTCCACAGCTTTCCCCTTTGCTGTTAATCGGTGGTGAAAACCTAAGGCCGGAATTGATAATCCACAAAAATTTGAGTTCAAATCCCACCTTGTCCGTTTGAGTTTGCTTTCAAAAACACATCCTGGAAATAAAAAGCAAAGCAGTGTCTGCCAGGCACAGTGGCCATGAAGCTGTTGGATTATCATTTAAAAGCCGAACTGACTCGCTGTCATCCTTCAGCGATGGAAAGCTTGGCTAGTTTAGTTGGTGACTTCAGCTCCTTGCCAACCTGGTTGACTCTTGACTACCCCCTGAAATGACCAATACCAGATACACAGGAAGCTCTGCATTGTCAGAAGGTGACATTCCTTAGAAGCAATGTCCCAACCATCTTCAGCTGCTTCATCAATGACCTTCCTTCCATCATAAGGTCAGAAGTTGGGATGTTCGCTGATGGTTGCACAATGTTCAGCACCATTCGCAACTCCTCAGATACTGAAGCAGTCCATGTCCAAATGCAGCAAGACCTGGACAATATCCAGGCTTGGGCTGACAAGTGGCAAGTAATATTTGCACCACACAAGTGTCAAGAAATGACCATCTCCAACTAGAGAGAATCTTACCATCGCCCCTTGACATTCAATGGCATTACCATCACTGAATCCCCCACTATCAACATCCTGGGGGTTACCATTGACCAGAAACTGAACTGGACCAGCCATATAAATACTGTGGCTACAAGAGCAGGTCAGAGGCTGGGAATCCTGCGGTGAGTAACTCACCTCCTGACTCCCCAAAGCCTGTTCACCAGCTACAAGACACAAGTCAGGAGTGTGATGGAATACTCTCCACTTGCCTGGATGAGTGCAGCTCCCACAACACTCAAGAAGCTCAACACCATCCAGGACAAAGCAGGCCTGCTTGATTGGCACCCCATCCACAAACGTTCACTCCCTCCACCACCGACAAACAGTAGCAGCAGTGTGTGTACCATCTACAAGATGCACTGCAGGAACTCACCAAGACTCCTTAGACAGCACCTTCCAAACCCATGACCACTACCATCTAGAAGGACAAGGGCAGCAGACACATGGGGAACACCACCACCTGGAAGTTCTCCTCCAAGTCACTCACCATCCTGACTTGGAAATATATCGGCCGTTCCTTCACTGTCACTGGGTCAAAATCCTGGAACTCCCTCCCTAATAGCACAGTGGGAGTACCTACACCACATGGACTGCAGCGGTTCAAGGAGGCAGCTCACCACCACCACCTCAAGGGGCAATTAGGGATGGGCAATAAGTGCTGGGCCCAGCCAGCGAAGCCCACATCCTGTGAATGAATAAAAAAACATTTCAAGTGGATCTGAAGGTTCTCCAAGTACTATCTGAGGAAGGAAAGGGAGTTCCCCTCTTCTGCTAGACCACTGGCATCCTGGGTCAATGTTCCTGCCACCATCATCACTGCCAAAACTGGCCATCCGTCTCTTTGATGCTTTTGGGATCTTGCTGTGCATAACCCATGTGGCTTGGTCACTGACACGTAGGCCTTGCGCTCCCTGACCTCAGTGCATTGCAAAGCACTTTGTACCCAGGTTCGAGATGAGGTCACTGTCGTAATGGAGGAAATGCGGGCAGCCAACTGGCGCACAGCAAGCTCCCACAGAACGGCAGTGCAGAAGTAATCGGACAATCTGTTTCAAAGTGATGTGAGTCAAGGGGTAAACGTTGATGCCCAGCCAATGGAGGTTGGCAGATTAAGTACTCCTGGGTGTTTCATCACTTGACGCTTTCCCACGCTCTAACCATGAGTTGGCCAACCTGTCATCCATGGCCTCCCTACGCCAATTGGAAAGCCAAAAGACTCATTACCCAATTGGATGATGCTTGACTGTCACCCAAACAGCCTTTTATCTCCCATTTTCAACATTTTTATATCTGGTAAAGAGAAACGTTCAAATAAAATGACCAAAAAAGAAACGTTTTTAACATCCTGGTGATTTGTCTCCAGGGTTGCACACACAGCGGTGTCCCGGAGACTGACATTCAATTCCTGGAGACTACAGGCCAATCCTGGAGGGTTGGCGACCCGAGGTGGGCAGCACAGGGTGTGCTTCTCTTGCCCTTAGGAACACGGGACTTGGGGATAGCAGTAGGCCATTCGGCACCTTGAGCCTGCTCCTCTTCGAAGTAGGGCCCCTGTAGCCTTTTGCCTCCACCTGAGAGGGCAGATGGGCCGCTCGGTTTAATGCCGCCTCTGGAAAACGGCACCTCCGACAGTGCAGCGCTCCCTCGGCGCTGCTGTGAAGAGTGTTGGCCTAGATTAGGTGCTCAAGCCTCTGGACTGGGACCTGAATCCATGTTTTTCAGAGGGAGTGTGAGGCAGTGACTGAACCCCCAACTGTAGGCGAAACGCTTTTGAAGATACTTCACTGTGCGCTGTGAGGTGGACGCTTATTGAAATATTGCAAGAACAGATACGCCTGGTTGAACAAGGTAGTTGAGTTTGATGAATGTTGGCATTTATTTCTGAAAAAAGAAATGTTTTATTTTTACTCTTGTCATAGAAATGTTGATGAACACACGACTGGAGACTGCAGATCTGAAGTGGACTGTGTATCCAGAGCATGGGGTAAGAATTGGATCATCCTTTAATCCTTTCCTCTTTCAAGCCTTTCCTTTGCTGAACTTTAACCTTTGACCCCCTCAGTTGCCGCCCATTGGCGGGAGGACTAGACGCTAAAGACATTTCGGGGCACTGACACGCTATCCTTGGCCTTAGAAACGGATCATAAGTTATAAAATCGAGCAAGTTTTGCTAAAGGGCTCGCAACCATTGGGCTAGGCCTCAGCTGCAGCACCTGTGGCCTAATTCCGGGCCCCGCACTTTAGGAAGGATGTCAAGGCCTCGGAGAGGGTGCAGAGGAGGTTTACCAGAGTGGGACCAGGGATGAGGGGCCTCAGTTAATGTGGACGGACTGGAGAATCCAGGATTGCTCTTCCCAGAGCAGGGAAGGCTAAGGGGAGATTTAATCGAGGCGTTCAAAGTCATGAAGGGTTTAGATGATCGAGCACGTAGGGAGAACCTGGCAGGAAGATTGATCACCTTTAAGGGGACGTGGTGGTGTTGTGGTATTGTCACTGGGTGAGTAATCTAGAGGCGCAGGGTAAAGATCAGGGGACCCGGGTTCGAATCCTGGAAAATCTGGATTTAAAAGTCTGTTGATGACCATGAAGCGATTTGCATTAAAAACCCAAACTAACATCCTTGAGGGAAGGAAATCTTCCTTCCTGACCCGGTCTGGCCCACATGTGACTCCAGACCCACACAACAATGTGATTGACCCTTAAATGCCCTCTGAGCAAGGGATGGGCAATAAATGCTGGCCTAGCCAGTGACGCCCACATCCCAGGTGCGAATGGGGGAAAAAAACTCCCCCTGTCCCTTTGCACGTGCTCTCGCTCTCTTTCCCTCTCCACCCCACATTCTCTCCCTGCACCCCCAACCCTAGCCAGCGAGGCAAATAAAAAAGAAACTGGGGAACGCAGGTTTAAGATAATCAATCGGAAAGAGGACCAGACGAGAAGGGTGGGAGACGAGAATTATTTTTGCTGAGCCAGTCATTGTGATTCGAAGCAGATGGTAACTTTCAAAATAGGAGTAAGATAAATACTTTGAAAAAGGAGACATTTTCAGGGCTATGGAGAGGGGGGAGGGGGGAGGGGGGAGGCAAGAGCAGGGAAGTGGGACTATTTGGATACCTCTTCGAAAGAGCCAGCACTGGCCTGATGGACCTCCTTGCGCGCTGTATGATCCTGAGGTCTATTACTAACCCCCCCCCCACCCACCCACTCCTGTCCTGCCGGGCAAGAGGCTTCATTGACTGGTCCACTTGACAAGTGACTCAAGGGCCTGCCCATGTGGGGGAGGGGGGAAGGGGAGGTGAGGTGTGGGGCGGGGGGAAGGGCCGTGAGTTCCGAACCAATCCTGAATGTGCCGCGGATTCTGTTGGCCCCAGGTTTTCCTCGGGTTGTGTGTATTTTTGGGGGGGGGGGTGGTGGAGAGAGGCCTCCCCCCCAACTGCCAGAGCTCACGGAGTTGGAAAGCCTCGGTTCCGGTTCCCCCATCAGGCCCTGCAAACCAAAGCGCTGATCCCCACCTCGGAGGTAGGTAGTTGTCCTCAGGCTGAGTGTGCGCTGTAGGCGGCCTGAGGTAGGGATAGGCCACTCCGACGTTGTGGAAGACCCCTGTCAAGCCCACTCATGACCATCCCACAAATCTTCCCCCTTCCCCTCCCACCCCCCTCAGGAAAGCTATGGGAGGAGAGGGAAGGGAGGAGGGAGAGAATGTGGGGTGGAGAGAGAGAAAGAGAGAGGCAATGCGAAGGGACAGGGGGAGTTTTTTTTTCCATTCGTTCATGGGATGTGGGCGTCGCTGGCTATGGAACGCTAGCCTGGCTATTTGACTGTGTTGGCAGTGGATCCTGATCTCACCCTGGCCCTGGCGTTGCAGTTGACAGCACGCCAGTGAGGGTGGGCCTCTTTTATCTTAAAACCACGCCGGTGACTGAGGAGGAGCTGGCCCAGGGTGCTCTGCCGATCAAGCCTAGGGTGGGCCAGTATTTGAACTCGCCCTCTGGGGTTCCCGGTCACCATTTAACCGTTAGAGGGCTCGCTCTCTTTCACGTAAAGAGTGTGGGACTCGCTCCCACAGGGAGTGGTTGAGGTGAATAGTATAGATAGATTTAAGGGGAAGCTGGATAAACGCATGAAGAAGATAGAAGTAGAAGGTTATGATGTTGGGGTGATGCATTGGGGTAGTGGTATCGTCACTGAGCTACTAATCCAGAGAAACCCCACCACCATGGCGGATAAACCTGGAATTAAAAGTCTAACGATGACTGTGAAACCATTGTCGATTGTTGTAAAAACCCATCTGGTTCACTGATGTCCCTTCAGGGTAGAAAATCTGCTGTCCTTACCCGGTCCGGCCTACATGTGACTCCAGACCCACAGCAAACGTGGTCGACCCTTAAATGCCCGGGGCCTACACCACATGGAATACAACGGTTCAAGGAGGGAAGCACTTTCTCAAGGGCAAGTTAGGGATGGGCAATAAATGTTAGCCTAGTGATGAAGATGGCTGTCACAGTTACCATTACTGAGGCTAGCTTTATAGTTCCAGATTTTTATTCGTTGAATTTAAATCCCACCAGCTGCCCGTGGTGGGATTTGAACCCGTGTCCCTGGAGCATTTAGCCTGGGCTTCTGGATTACTAGCCCAGTGACATTACCCCTATGCCACCACCTCCCCAGTCCTATGACTCTAACGTCTTCCAGTTAAATTTACAGCAAGTCTGTCTTAAGAATTATGCCGGCCACCCCATTCCCCCAATAATGAATTTAGGGCCTACACTAAACCACATTAGTTTGTCTGTAGCATGTGAAAGGTGTTATTCGGTTCATTAAATGGTGAGTAAGGTTAAAATGACCTGGACGTTTGTTTTTTTTTACGCTTAGCCATATTGTCTACCAGAATGACTTTTGGTGCCACTGTTTCGGCCAATGAGTTTGGGGCAGGAGGGGACTCACAGCAAACAGAACCCGTGTAAACAAAGCACTGGAGCAAACAGTCGAGGTAGAGGCTACTTAGGTGGAGTCTCTGTGACCCACAGCAAACGGAGCTCAAGACTGAAACTGCAGCAAAAGTCTCCCAGTAATAACAGGATTATTTCTCCAGGAAAATGCAGTCAGTGGAGGATAGTTACGAACGTACATTCAAACGTCCGAATTAGGAGCAGGAGTAGGCCCCTCGGCCCCTCGAGCCTGCTCCCCCGTTCAATAAGATCATGGCTGAACTGCTTGTCACCTCAACCCCACGTTCCTCCCTACTCCTGATAACCTTTCACCCCCCCCCTCGTTAAGCAAGAATCTGTCCAGCTCGGCCTTAAAAATGTTCAAAGGCTCTGCTTCCACCGCCTTTCGAGGAAGAGAGTTCCAAAGACTCATCACCCTCTGAGAGAAAATATTCTCTTCATCCCCATCTTAAATGAGTGGCCCCCCCCCCCCCGCCCCCCCCATGTTTAAACAGAATACAAGTTTTCTGTGTGTAAAGTCAATCCCACTCGCGTACGTCAATACTGAGAGGGGTCAGCTCCATCCCTGGCTGGGAATAGTGACGTCATTATACACAGATTACTGTAAGTTGCATCATTATGATGGATATCAGTTTAACTCTATCCTGACTGTTTCATTACAAAGTCAGATACCCTAGGGAGCCAGTGACAGTTTCCTGATTACCTCTCTCCCCTCCTCCTTATCCTCACCCCCCGCCACCCCTTCCTGCTTTCTCCTCCCTCTTAACCTCCCCCCCCCACCTCCACCACCCCTTCCCCCCTCCCCTCCCCACCTCCACCACCCCTTCCCCCCTCCCCTCCCCACCTCCACCACCCCTTCCCCCCTCCCCCCCCACCTCCACCACCCCTTCCCCCCTCCCCTCCCCACCTCCACCACCCCTTCCCCCCTCCCCCCCCACCTCCACCACCCCTTCCCCCCTCCCCTCCCCACCTCCACCACCCCTTCCCCCCTCCCCCCCCACCTCCACCACCCCTTCCCCCCTCCCCCCCCACCTCCACCACCCCTTCCCCCCTCCCCCCCCACCTCCACCACCCCTTCCCCCCTCCCCCCCACCTCCACCACCCCTTCCCCCCTCCCCCCCCCACCTCCACCACCCCTTCCCCCCTCCCCCCCACCTCCACCACCCCTTCCCCCCTCCCCCCCCCACCTCCACCACCCCTTCCCCCCCTCCCCCCCCACCTCCACCACCCCTTCCCCCCTCCCCCCCCACCTCCACCACCCCTTCCCCCCCTCCCCCCCCACCTCCACCACCCCTTCCCCCCTCCCCTCCCCACCTCCACCACCCCTTCCCCCCTCCCCCCCCACCTCCACCACCCCTTCCCCCCTCCCCCCCCCACCTCCACCACCCCTTCCCCCCTCCCCTCCCCACCTCCACCACCCCTTCCCCCCTCCCCCCCCACCACCCCTTCCCCCCTCCCCCCCCACCTCCACCACCCCTTCCCCCCCTCCCCTCCCACCTCCACCACCCCTTCCCCCCTCCCCCCCCACCTCCACCACCCCTTCCCCCCTCCCCCCCCACCTCCACCACCCCTTCCCCCCCTCCCCCCCCACCTCCACCACCCCTTCCCCCCTCCCCCCCCACCTCCACCACCCCTTCCCCCCTCCCCCCCCACCTCCAGCACCCCTTCCCCCCTCCCCTCCCCTTACCCGCACCCCCCTCTCTCACCCCTTCCTCCTCCCCCCTTCTCCCCTCCCCCCCTCCCCCCTCTCCAATCCCTTCCCCCCACTCTCCCCTCCCCTTTACCCTCATCCCCTCTCCCTCTCCCACCCCTTCCCCCTCCCCTCCCCTCCCCTCCCCTCCCCTCCCCTCCCCCCCCCACCCCCCCTTCACCTTTGCAGACAGTGTGTTTCTCAGCAGCTTCATACCCGGGGGGGGGGGGGGGGGGGAGATACGCAGCATTCAGCCGCGTTAACCCTTTCGCGTGACGGTCCTGTCCGAGTGTGTCTGTGACCAGTTCCTCAGTACGCCAACAACTTGCATTTATATAACACCCCAAAGCGATAAAACATCCCAAAAGCAAAGTTGCCCCCCCCCACCCCCGAGCCACACAAAAACATATATCTTTCATTATTTATTCATGTGGCATTTATTGCCCATCCCTAAATGCCCTGTTGGGAAGGCATTTTGAGAGTCAAGCACATCGCTGTGGGTCTGGAGTCACGTGAAGACCAGCCCTCTCTCAAGGACAGGACATTAGTGAACCCGATGGGTTTTTTTTTTACAACAATGGTTTCATTAGACTTTTAATCCCAGATTTTTATTGAATTCAGATTTCACTGGGATTCAAACCCAGGCCCCCCGAGCATTACCCTGGGTCTCTGGAACACCAGTCCGGTGACAATACCACTACGCCAGCGCCTCCCCCTGTAGGACAGGTGGTCAGCAGCTTGCTGGTAACAGCATCAGGAGCAGGCCATTCGGCCTATTGAGCATCCTCCGGCATCCGATGAGATTGTGGCCCATCAGAGAGGGCGTCTTAAAGGAAGAGAGTGGGGGAGACAGGGAGATTTAGGGAGGGGGTTTAGGACACGGGGTTGGGTGGGGGGGGCGGTCTGAAGGCGCAACCACCAGCGATGGAGGGATTAAAACCGGGGATGCGCCGGAGGCCGGAGTTGGGCGGGGGGGAAACGGAGGGGGGGTCTTGTAGGGGACCGGAGGGAGGCTGCAGAGGGTGTGAGCCGGTGGCTGGGAGATGGTTTCGCCTTCCTCACAGTGAATCTCTGGTGTTGCTCTTCTTCCCCCCCCCCCCCGCAACAGTGGGAAGAGGTGAGCGGGAGCGATGACGAGATGAACACCGTGAGGACCTATGAGATTTGCCAAGTCTACGCCCCCAACCAGAACAACTGGCTCCGGACCACCTACATCCCTCGGCGGGGAGCCCAGCGGGTCTATGTGGAGCTCAAATTCACCATGCGAGACTGCTTGTCCATCCCCAGGGTGCCGGGATCCTGCAAGGAGACCTTTAACCTCTACTACTACGAGTCCGACTCCGACTCAGCCACTCAGGGCTCACCGGCCTGGATGGAGAACCCTTACATCAAGGTGGACACCGTGGCCGCTGACTCGGTCTTCCCCAACAAGAAGGTGGGCCGGGCCAACACCAAGACCCTCAACCTAGGCCCGCTGAGGAGTAACGGCTTCTACCTGGCCTTCCAGGACCAAGGGGCCTGCATGGCCCTCTTGTCCGTCCGCGTCTTCTTCAAGAAGTGCCCGGCCATGGTGGCCAGCTTCGCCTCCTTCCCCGAGACGGTGACGGGCGCCGAGCCCACCTCGCTGGTCATCGCGCCGGGCACCTGCATCCCCAACGCCGTGGAGGTCTCCATCCCCCTCAAGCTCTACTGCAACGGGGACGGAGAGTGGATCGTGCCGGTCGGGAAGTGCACCTGCGGCCCCGGGTATGAGCCGGCCGAGAAACACAGCGTCTGCAAAGGTGAGGGGGAGGGGGGGAATGGGGTGAAGGTAAGGGGCGGGGGAGGGAGAGGGGGTGAAGGTAAGGGGCGGGGGAGGGAGAGGGTTTGAGGGTAAGGGATGGGAGGGGAAGCGGTGGGAGGTGAAGAGGGGGTGAGGCTAAGGGGGAGGGAGAGGGGAGAAGGGGTGGGGGAGGGAGAGGGAGGAGGGAAGGGGGAGGGGAGGGGGAAGAATGGTGGGAAGGGTGAGGGGTAAGGGGTGGGAGGGGGGGAGAGAAGGGGTGGGAGAGGGGGAAGGAGGGATAAGGGGTGGGAGGGTGAGGTATGGGAGAGGATGAGGGGGTGAGTCTAAGTGGGAGGGAGAGGGGGGAAGGTGTGGGGGAGGGAGGGGGGAGGGGTGGGGTAGGGAGGGAGGGGGGAAAGGGAGGGAGCGGGGGGAAGGGCCAAAGGGCTCGGAAATCTGTCGAGGGGAAGACCCTGCAGGTCCAATAGAATCGTAGAACTGATACGGCACAGAAGGAAGCCATTTGGCCCATCCTGTCCATGCTGGCTCTTTGCAAGACCAACTCTGCCACTCCCAAGGCCTCGCCTGCCCTCTCAGGCGGACGCGAAAGATCCCATGACAACCCCTGGAGGAAGAGTGGGGGGCACGGAGGGAGTTCTCCCTGTGTCCTGGGGCCAATGTTTATCCCTCAACCAGCATCACTGAATGAAACGTTTGCTGGTCACCTCGCTGCTGTTAGTGGGCTCTTGCAGTGTAGGAAGCTGTCAGCTTAATCCAGATAACACTTCAAAAACATTTCATTGACCGTGATGTGTTTTGGGGCTTTCTGAAGAGATCAAAGCCGGCTGTATAAATGTGCGCTCCTTTGTTCGCTCTTTGAAGTTGAAGGACAGGTTTTCTAATGCAGGGAAAGATCCCGTACGTGTCCCAGTATCTCTCGGCTTAGATGCTCACTGGCTGCTGTCCTCAAAAGCTGAGCTGCCTTTTTGCATAATTCATCACAAAGTGGGTCACTCTGAGAGGAACGATATTAATATCAAAGGCTCCCCTCAGCTGTAAGATCCCGCTTGCTTGGAGCAGGCCCTTATCAGCCTGTCAGCGGGACAAGGGTTGGGATGAATGGGAGGTGGGAAAGTGGCAGGGAGGATTTGTCTAGATAACGGGGGGTGGGGGGGGGGGGGGGGGGGGGGTTGTTGGTGAGGGACTCTAGCTACTGTGCGGAGAGACTGGAGGAGCTGGGATTGTTCTTCTCAGAGCGGAGGAGGTTAAGAGAAGATTTAAGACGAGGAGAATTTTTTTTTTCGCAGTGAGCTACTCTGATTGTGGAGGGGCTGGGGGGTGGGGGGGGCGGGTGGAGGGGGGAGTGCATTGCCTTAAAAGGGTAGTGGAAGCAGATTCAGCCGGCGTATCACGTTAATGCAGGATGAGTGACAAATGCACGAGGCTGCTTGGTGGGGCCGGGAGGTGGAACTGGAGGGGCACAGAGATTTCGGAGGCTTTGCGTGGCTGGAGGAGAGTTGGGGTGGGTGGGTGGGTTGTGTGGGGGGGCTGCTGGCAAAGATGCGGAAGAATTTGGAAATGAGGATGAGAATTTTAAGATGGGGGGGGTGGGTGTTGCCCAGTTGGGAACCAGTGAGCACCAGCGACCCAGTGGAGGGCAAATGGGACTTGGTGCCAGTGGTGGAGAAGGGGGACAGCAGAATTTTGAATGAGCTCATGTGTACAAGGAGCGGCAGAAGGTGGTGAAGTTGCAAGGGCAACAGAGGTTAGGCTGAACTTGTATAAGACACTAGATCGGCCTCAGGTAAAATATTGAACCTGGTTCTGGGCACCGCACTTGAGGAAGGATGTGAAGGCACTGGAGAGGGTGCTACAAAGATTCACGTGAATCACTCCTGGGACGAGGGACTTCAGTGACGAAGATAGGTTGGAGAAGTTGGGAGTGTTTTCCTTGCGGAAGAGAAGGCTTGAGAGGAGATTCGATCGAGGCGTTCAAAATGATGAGGTGGGGGGCCCAGACAGACTAGACCGGGGCAGGGGGGGGGGGGGCGGGTGGAGACTGTTCCCATTGGTGGAAGGATCGAGGAACCAGAGGGCACCGAGTTAGGGTGATTGGCAAAAGAGGCAGTGGAGACAGGAGGGGAAACCTTTTCACGCAGCAAGTGGTTAGGGTCTGGAATGCGCTGCCTGAGAGCGAGGGGCAGGGGGGGGGGGAGGCAGAGTCAATCGAGGCATCCGAGAGGGAGTTGGATTATTACCTGGAGAGGAGGATTGTGCAGGGTTAACGGGGAGGAGGCAGGGGGGAGGTTTGCTCTTTGCTGAGTTGCTCATTCAGAGAGCTGGCGCAGATAAGACGGACCGAAGGGCCTCCTGCTGGGCTGTAAAGAATTCTGTGACGGCTTGGGGGAGTGTCAGTTCAGCCCCCAAAAAAAACGGCACCCCACCCGTCTCGACATGGGAAAGCCAACCCTTGGGCACACTGGCACCGACTCCCACCCAGCGACGGGTCCTGGATAGTAAGACGGCACATGAGAGAGCCAAGGGCAGGACGGGACTTGACTGCGATGTTATTCCTGCAGCCTCGTGTCCCCGTTGTAATGCGCTGTCTAGATTGATAGACGATGACTAGCCGTTTTGGAAGAGCACCAGGGGTCTGTTCAGGCTGTATCTAACCTGAGTCAGCACCATCAGGAGGAGCGGGCAAGGGTGCCTGAGGGAGCAAAGGGATTAGAACAATTCCGCACTCTGTTATTATGAGGATATGAAGCGCTAGAGAAGGTGCGACAGTCAGATTTCCCAGAAAGACCAAAACGGGGAAGCTATAATTGCCGGGAAGATTGAACATGCTGGGACTCCTTTCTCCCGGATCGAGGCCTTTTTAAAATAATGAAAAGATTTTGGGCGGGTAGCCGTAGAGTCGATGTTTCCACTGTCAAGGCTGCAAGTCAGGGCCATAAAATAGTCTGGTCAGGAATTTAGGGGAGCCTCCTTTACCCAGAGGGCGGTGAGAATGTGGAACTCTAGGCCACAGGGAGTGGCTGAGGTGAATTCTCCAACAAGTGGTTGCTTCTACAGCCTCATTCAGCTTTTGCTTGTACGTCCTTTTATTTTTAAAAAAAAACATAGTAAAATAGGAGCAGGAGTAGGCCATTTGGCCCTTCGAGCCTGTTCCGCGCATTCAGTATGATCGTGGCTGATCCTCTTTCTCAACAACGCACTCCCGCTCTCTCCCCATACCCCTCCTTGCTTAAAAGTTCACTATATCCGTAAGTAACTCTTAACTGCCCCTCTGGAATGGCCTGACAAGGCCACTCAGTTCAAGGGCAATTAGGGATGAGCAACAAATACTGGCCTTGCCAGCGACCCCCACGACCCATGATAGAATGAACAGGAACAAGAACCCTGTTCTCCATCAGGATACCAAGAGGTACTGTTGCCTCTCATTTGAGTGAAGCCCACATTCTGTGAATGAACTTAAAAAAGATGGTGGGAGGGAGTCCTTCAGCCCCCAAGTTCTCCGTGTTTTGGGGAGTCAGTGACCTTCCCTGGCACAAGGGGGACATACCCACTCACGGCTTCCTCGGGTTGCCAATTTTGGGTATCCCTGAAGTGTATCTTGGTTAATCTCCTTGCAAACCACTTCCGTTAGAGTCAAACAACACGTTCCTCACCAACTCTTCATCTTTTTACAACGAATGAATGGTTGGGAAATTATATTTTTTTAAATAACCCAAGATTTTGTCCGGAGCAGTGTCCCGGAGGTTAAGCTTCGATTCCTGGAGACTCCTGGCCGACCCTGGCGGGTTGGTAACCAACTGCTCCCCCAGTTTGTCCTTCCCAGACTTGCCCTAAACTCGGGGCCTTAGCATTAAGCAACGAGCACAGCCATTCATCGCAAGAAGCTGCCTGAATTGCGTCGCGCGCGCAGGCCTCAGGCTTCTTGAGCCTCCAGGTGGGGCGTAGGGATGGCCTGAATTGCGTCGCGCGCACAGGCCTCAGGCTTCTCGAGCCTCCAGGTGGGGCAGGGGGAGGGAAAAGATTTATTCCCTTCCCAGACTTCTCTCCAGGCCGATCCCTAAGGAAGGGGGAGGAAACGAAGCTTTGTCAACCTGAAAAATGATTGACGCTGAATTCCTTTGCCTTTTTTTAAAAAAAAAGTGCTGGGCCCTCCCTGCTGCAGCCTAGTGAATGGAAAGCCCCAGACAATAGAGAGAGAGAGAGACAGAGAGTGAGGCTGCAGGACTAGCAGATGCTTGTTGAAGGCTCTAGACAGTCAGGCATGGCTGTTGTGTGTGTGTGTCTATCTTCCTGTGTAGCCACACGGATATCCCAAAGGAAAATGAAACTCCTGGGAGAAAATATGGCTCAAAAGGAATTTGTTGCCACCTCTATGCCAGTGACCCTACAAGGCCCTTCCCCCACCAATCCCCCCTTCTCCCCCC
This sequence comes from Carcharodon carcharias, assembly GCF_017639515.1. NCBI lineage: Eukaryota > Metazoa > Chordata > Chondrichthyes > Lamniformes > Lamnidae > Carcharodon > Carcharodon carcharias. The sequence goes on from NC_054499.1 coordinate 16,959,802, forward strand.
ACCCCCCACCATTTCACTCTCTGTGACCTCTTCGACTGTGTGCGCTCAGACACGATTAGAGGAGGGGTGGGGGGGGGGAAAAGACTTTTCAGTCTATAGCACACACAAAACCTTCAGTCTAAGGCTGACTGGCCAAGGCAATGGGAGGCTGGGGGGGAGGGGAGGTGGTCAGTGATCATCTGCTACCCAGTCCCGGAGAGAGAGAGAGAGGGAAGAGACCCCCTTACAGGTGGTATAAGTCACCACGTCGAGTGACTTCAGGGCGTGAGTTCTCTCTCTGCGCTTGATAAAGGGGCTTGTTTGCAGTGAATGCGAGACTGGCAGCGCGGGCTTTGTACTCCAGCTTATATGTCAACCCCTGTCCTGCGCGCTGAGCTCCTTCACAGTCGCTGGGTCGAAATCCTGGAGCTTCAGGAAATCAAAATTCCAAAATCCTGGAGCTTCCTCCCTAACAGCATGGTGGGTGTACCTACACCACACGGACCGCAGCGGCTCACCACCACCTTCTCGAGGGGCAGCTAGGGATGGGCAATAAACGTTGGGCCCGGCCAGCGACGCCTACACCACCCCACCCCGCACCGCACCCCCCCTTCCAATCATGGCCGTGGGATCTTCCTCATCTGCCTGAGGGGTCACACGCGGGACCTCGGTTTAATACCTCATCCGGGAGGCAGCACCTCTGGCAGTGCAGCACCCTCTCGGTACTGGCACTGAGGCTCGGCGTTGACGGGGCTTTTGTGGGAGCCCCTGGAGTGGGGACCCGGCTTGGCCCGGGATCTGTCGTCCATCGAGCCTCCGCAGGCGGGATCAGAAACTTCTCTGAATCGACCCTTGTAACCGGGGGCGCCTCGTCATTGGATGTCAGCCGTGGCTCAATGGGTAACGCTCTTGCTTCTGAGTCAGAAGGTCATGGGTTCAATCCCCACTTGAGGCCTGATTATCAAATTCGGGCTGACACTGACTCTCGTTTGAGACATTAAACCCATTCTCCGCCTGCCCTCTCGGGTGGATGGACAAGCACGTAGGAAATAGGGACAGGAGTAGGCCCCCTCGAGTCTGCTCCGCCAATCAATAAGATCGTGGCTGACCTGATTTTAACCTCAACCCCACATTCCTGCCCAACCCCCGATAACCTTTTGCACCCCCCCCACCCCCCCACTTCGCTCATCCAGAATCTATCTACCTCGGCCTTAAAAATATTCAAAGACTCTCCTTCCACCGCCTTTTGAGGAAGAGATTTCCAAAGACTCACCACCTTCGGAGAGAGAACATTTCCCCTCACTTCTGTCTTAAATGAGCGACCCCCCCCCCCACCTTATTTTTAAACAGCGACCCCATTGGAAGAAGAGCAGGAGAGTTCTCCCTGTTGCCTTAGGCCCAATATTTAACCCTCGATCGACGACGAAAAGCTATATTTTTTTCTTTATTTTCTCACGGGATGTGGGCGTCGTTGACAAGGCCAGCATTTGTTGCCCCTCCCTAACTGCCCCCTCGAACTGAGTGGGCTCGCTCGGCCCATCTCAGAGGGGCAGCTAAGAGTCAACCACATTTGCTGTGTGGGTCTGGAGTCACATGTAGGCCAGACCAGGTAAGGACAGCAGATTTACTTCCCTAAAGGGGGCATTAGTGAACCAGATGGGGTTTTTAACAACCATCGATGATAATTTCATGGTCACCATCACTAAGACTAGCTTTTCAATCCCATGTTTTATTAATTGAATTTAAATTCCACCCGTGGTGGTGGGATTTGAACTCGGTACCCCCCCCCACCCCCCCCCAAAGCATTAGACTAGGCCTCTGGATTACGAGTCCAGTGACATTCCCACTACACCGTCTCCCCACTGCCTGATTATCATCACATCGCTATTTGTGGGAGCTTGCTGTGTGCAAATTGGCTGCTGCGGTTCCAACACTACAACAGTGACCAAACTTCAAAAAGTACTTGACTGGCTGTGAGGTGCTTTGGGGCAGTGTTGAGGTGGCAAAAGGCGCTACAGAAATGCAAGTCTTTAAGTGTCAGTTGGAGGTCCAGCCATTTCGCGTTGACTAAGGTCCTTCTGCATCTTCCTGAGCCGAGACTCCCTGGGTTTTCTTCTCTGAAAGCCTTCACTCCCCTCGGGTAAATAAGGAAGAGGCCAAGCTTTCAACCCTTACAGGGACCAAACTAATTTTTAAAGGGGCCAACCCTTCAAATTTTTAAAGGGGCCAACCCTTCAAATTTTTAAAGGGGCCAACCCTTCAAATTTTTAAAGGGGCCAACCCTTCAAATTTTTAAAGGGGCCAACCCTTCAAATTTTTAAAGGGCCCAACCCTTCAAATTTTTAAAGGGCCCAACCCTTCAAATTTTTAAAGGGCCCAACCCTTCAAATTTTTAAAGGGCCCAACCCTTCAAATTTTTAAAGGGCCCAACCCTTCAAATTTTTAAAGGGCCCAACCCTTCAAATTTTTAAAGGGCCCAACCCTTCAAATTTTTAAAGGGCCCAACCCTTCAAATTTTTAAAGGGCCCAACCCTTCAAATTTTTAAAGGGGCCAACCCTTCAAATTTTTAAAGGGCCCAACCCTTCAAATTTTTAAAGGGGCCAACCCTTCAAATTTTTAAAGGGGCCAACCCTTCAAATTTTTAAAGGGGCCAACCCTTCAAATTTTTAAAGGGGCCAACCCTTCAAATTTTTAAAGGGGCCAACCCTTCAAATTTTTAAAGGGGCCAACCCTTCAAATTTTTAAAGGGGCCAACCCTTCAAATTTTTAAAGGGGCCAACCCTTCAAATTTTTAAAGGGGCCAACCCTTCAAATTTTTAAAGGGGCCAACCCTTCAAATTTTTAAAGGGGCCAACCCTTCAAATTTTTAAAGGGGCCATCCCTTCAAATTCTTACACAAACACTGTCAGTTGAGATCTATCCCTCCATCAAGCCAAGGCAGATATTGTTGGGCTGACAGCTGAAGACTGGTAAGCGTCGAGCCGAAAGCAAGTAATGGAATATTCTAGAAGCTCTGTCTGAAGTTGAAAATGTACTTATTTTTGAAGGTTTTAACGTGAATGTTGTTTTTGATTCCTCCTTCAGCTTGCGCCGTTAGCAATTTCAAGGCCAGCCAAGGCGAGGGCCCTTGCAGCCTTTGTCCCCATAAGAGCGAAGCCACATCCCAGGGCGCCACTTCCTGCAGCTGCCAGCAGGAGCACTACCGAGCCAGCAATGACCCACCTGAGATGCCCTGTACAAGTAAGTGGAGAAAATGGTGGTGTAATGGTAAGGTCACTGGACTGGGGAATGTCACAGGCCCATGAAGGGCCTAATTTTTCCCTGAGGATTTTGTAAATCGGACAGGTTCCCTTTGGGAAGGTGAGCCTGGAATTAGAGTTTACGGCACAGAAACAGGCCATTCTGCCCATCTGCTCCATGCTGGTGTTTATGCTCCACACAAGCCTCCTCCCACCCTCTCTTCATCTCACCCCACCCCTCTATCCTATCCCCTTTTTCCCCTCATGTGTTTATCAGCTTCCCCCTTAAATACATACGAACATACATATGCAATGAGAGCAGAAATGGCCATTCGGCCCCTCGAGCCTGAGTCACCATTCATGGCTGATGTGTTTTTGAATTCCACTTCCCCATCTACCCCCAGTAACCTTTGATTCCCTATCTACCTCTGCCTTAAAAATATTCAGTGACCCCGTTTCCACCGTCTTCTGAGACAGAGAGTTCCAAAGACGCCCAGCCCTCTGGGAGAAAATATTTCTCCTCATCTGTGTCCTAAAAGGGTGGCCCTTAATTTTAAAACAGTGCCTCCTGGTTCTGGACCCACCCATCAGAGGAAACATCCTTTCCAAGTGTATCTATACTATTCACCTCAGCCACTCCCTGCTGAGTCCCACATTCTCATCACTCTCTGGGGGAAGAAACGTCTCCTGAATTCCCAATTGGATTGAGTAGAGGGTCTCTCATACCGATGGCTTCTAGTTTTGGTCTCCTCTGTGTGTGTGTGTGTGTGTGTGTGTGTGTGTGTGTGTGTGTGTGTGTTTGTGTGTGTGTGTGTGTGTGTTGCTGGGCACCCAGAAGATTGGGGGTGCTCAGTCACTGAGTATGTCCAAGGTGAAGGTCAATTGACTTTGGCCTCTAAGGGACTGACTGGATCTGAGAATCGGGCAGGGAAGTGGAAATTAAGTCTAAGTTGAATGGCAGGGGGGCTGAATGGCTTGCCCCCTCCCATGTCTTGTGTCCTTGCATTCTCGTCTCCTCTATATCTTACCCTATCGAACCCGCCCTTCATAAATTTAAAGATCTTGATCAAGTTACACAAAGGGAGGGTTGAACCGGCTCCATAAGACAGATGAGCAGAAGTAGGCCATTCGGCCCATCGAGTCTGCTCCGGCATTCAATGAGATCATGGCTGACCTGATAATCCTCAACTCCACTTTCCTGTCTTTTCCCCATAACCCTTGATTCCCTGACTGATTAAAAATCTGTCTATCTCAGCCTTGAATAAACTTAATGACCCAGCCTCTACACCCTCTGCGGTAGAGAATTCCACACATTCACTACCCTCTGAGAGAAAGAAATTCCTCCTCATCTCTGTTTTAAATGGATGATCCCCTTACTCTGAGATTATGCCCTCTGGTCCTAGACTCTCCCACAAGGGGAAACAACCTCTCAGCATCTACCCTGTCAAGCTCCCTAAGGATCTTATATGTTTCAATAAGGTCGCCTCTCATTCTTCCAAACTCCAGTGAGTACAGGCCCAACCTACTCAATCTCTCCGCATAAGAAAATCCCCCCCATCCCCAGGATGAAAGATGGGGAGGTTTGGGAGAGTGGGGCAGCTGGAGGAGAGTGGAGCCAGAATGCCAACCCACTTCAGCACTTCTATCTGATGTGGTGTGTTAGCAGCTGGGATTAGTGGTGGATCGCATCTTGAGTATGGATTTTCTAGTCAGCTCTGTAACCTGCACCACTTGGAATCTGTGTAGGGTCTCAGCCTTCTCAATCCTCCCAACAATAAATTGACTGCTGCATTTCCTACATATATCCTGTACCTGTCCTGCAAGTGTTCATGGGGACAGTGTAGAGGGAGCTTTACTCTGTATCTAACCCCGTGCTGTACCTGTCCTGGGCGTGTTTGATGGGGACAGTGTAGAGAGAGCGTTACTCTGTATCTAACCCTGTGCTGTACCTGTCCTGGGCGTGTTTGATGAGGACAGTGTAGAGAGAGCGTTACTCTGTATCTAACCCCGTGCTGTACCTGCCCTGGGAGTGTTTGATGGGGACAGTGTAGAGGGAGATTTACTCTGTATCTGATCCCGTGCCGATATCCCTCACATTGTGAGTTTTATTATTATCTGGACAGATGTTTGTGTGGGCGTTTGTGTGGTGGAGGGGATATGGGGAATGAACGCCATTGTCCGTGCTGCTGACCCTTCACGTTTACCCATTATCCTTTGTGGTTGCTCCAGCCATTCCCTCGAAACCTCAGGACTTGCGGGCCAGCGTCAACGACACCACAGTGACCCTGGAGTGGAGCGAGCCACTGAGCAAGGGCGGTAGGGAGGACCTCTCCTACGCGGTGGTGTGCCAGAAGTGCGCCAAGCCGGCTTCCTGCGTCCCCTGTGATGAAGGGGTCAGGTACTCCCCTCAGCAGACTGCTCTGAAGCAGCAGCGAGTGCACATCAGCCACCTGCAAGGCCACACCCTGTACACCTTCGAGGTGCAAGCTCTCAACGGAGTGTCAGGACAGAGCTCCCACAGCCCGAGATCCGCCACCATCAACGTCACCACCAGTCAGGAGGGTGAGTGAGTGAGTGTGAGGGAGAGCTTTCTCTCCTCGCCATCTTCTCTGTGTCTTTCCCTTTCTCTCTCGCTCCCACCTGCTCCCTTGTTCCCCTGCCATGCCCCTCTCAGTCCCCCGCCCGCCCTTCCCCCACACCCCTCTCAGTCCCCCGCCCGCCCTTCCCCCGCACCCCTCTCAGTCCCCCGCCCGCCCTTCCCCCGCACCCCTCTCAGTCCCCCGCCCGCCCTTCCCCCGCACCCCTCTCAGTCCCCCGCCCGCCCTTCCCCCACACCCCTCTCACCCGCCCTTCCCCCGCACCCCTCTCACCCACCCGCCCTTCCCCCGCACCCCTCTCACCCACCCGCTCTTCCCCCGCACCCCTCTCTCACCCGCCCTTCCCCCGCACCCCTCTCGCCCACCCGCCCTTCCCCCGCACCCCTCTCACCCACCTGCTCTTCCCCCGCACCCCTCTCTCACCCGCCCTTCCCCCGCACCCCTCTCACCCACCCGCCCTTCCCCCGCACCCCTCTCACCCACCCGCTCTTCCCCCGCACCCCTCTCTCACCCGCCCTTCCCCCGCACCCCTCTCGCCCACCCGCCCTTCCCCCGCACCCCTCTCACCCACCCGCTCTTCCCCCGCACCCCTCTCGCCCACCCGCCCTTCACCCGCACCCCTCTCGCCCACCCGCCCTTCACCCGCACCCCTCTCACCCACCCGCCCTTCCCCCGCACCCCTCTCGCCCCGCCCTTCCCCCGCACCCCTCTCGCCCGCCATTCCCCCGCACCCCTCTCACCCACCCGCCCTTCCCCCGCACCCCTCTCACCCACCCGCCCTTCACCCGCACCCCTCTCGCCCACCCGCCCTTCACCCGCACCCCTCTCACCCACCCGCCCTTCCCCCGCACCCCTCTCGCCCGCCCTTCCCCCGCACCCCTCTCGCCCGCCATTCCCCCGCACCCCTCTCACCCACCCGCCCTTCCCCCGCACCCCTCTCACCCACCCTTCCCCCGCACCCCTCTCGCCCGCCCTTCCCCCGCACCCCTCTCACCCACCCGCCCTTCCCCCGCACCCCTCTCGCCCGCCCTTCCCCCGCACCCCTCTCACCCACCCGCCCTTCCCCCGCACCCCTCTCACCCACCCGCCCTTCCCCCGCACCCCTCTCACCCACCCGCCCTTCCCCCGCACCCCTCTCACCCACCCGCCCTTCCCCCGCACCCCTCTCACCCACCCGCCCTTCCCCCGCACCCCTCTCGCCCGCCCTTCCTCCGCACCCCTCTCGCCCGCCCTTCCCCCGCACCCCTCTCGCCCGCCCTTCCCCCGCACCCCTCTCGCCCGCCCTTCCCCCGCACCCCTCTCGCCCGCCCTTCCCCCGCACCCCTCTCGCCCGCCCTTCCCCCGCACCCCTCTCGCCCGCCCTTCCCCCGCACCCCTCTCGCCCGCCCTTCCCCCGCACCCCTCTCGCCCGCCCTTCCCCCGCACCCCTCTCGCCCGCCCTTCCCCCGCACCCCTCTCGCCCGCCCTTCCCCCGCACCCCTCTCGCCCGCCCTTCCCCCGCACCCCTCTCGCCCGCCCTTCCCCCGCACCCCTCTCGCCCGCCCTTCCCCCGCACCCCTCTCGCCCGCCCTTCCCCCGCACCCCTCTCGCCCGCCCTTCCCCCGCACCCCTCTCGCCCGCCCTTCCCCCGCACCCCTCTCACCCACCCGCCCTTCCCCCGCACCCCTCTCACCCACCCGCCCTTCCCCCGCACCCCTCTCGCCCGCCCTTCCCCCGCACCCCTCTCGCCCGCCCTTCCCCCGCACCCCTCTCGCCCGCCCTTCCCCCGCACCCCTCTCGCCCGCCCTTCCCCCGCACCCCTCTCGCCCGCCCTTCCCCCGCACCCCTCTCGCCCGCCCTTCCCCCGCACCCCTCTCGCCCGCCCTTCCCCCGCACCCCTCTCGCCCGCCTACTAGCCCTTCCCCCACCCCCCCTCACCCGCCCTTCCCCCGCCCCCCCCCTCCCCCCTCACCCACACCCCTCTCACTCGCCCTTCCCCCGCACCCCTCTCACTCGCCCTTCCCCCGCACCCCCTTCGGTCGCCGTGCCCCCCTCACCCGGGTGCCGAGCGCCCCGGGACTTCCCGACGACGTGACCGGCACCCGCCGAATTCCGGCTCCCCCCTCCTCCCTCTCTCTCCCTCTGCCTCTCCCGGCGTCGGGCCGTGATGTGTGACGGTGTCTCTCTGCTCGTCTTTCCCATTTCCAGCCAACGCCTTCACCATCGGGGCAGTCCGGCAAACGACGATGACCAGGAACAGCCTCGCCCTCCAGTGGCCGGTCCCGCTGCAAGTCCGCGGTCAGGTCTTGGACTATGAGGTCAAGTACTACGAGAAGGTGGGTGGACGGTGTCGCCAAGGGGACGCGGGTTCGGCCTGGGCTGCGCTTGTGTTGTGACGGGATCGCCGCTCACCACAACACCTCTGTGCCCTTTATTGCCTTTAGAGTGGTGTTGGGCGGCTGCCGTTGAGTGTTGTTGGCCAAGGCAGGCTGCAGCCTGCGTGGGAGTGATGTGGCGCTCGGGCGCCGATAGGTTTTGCGTTCAGGCCCACACGCTCCAGAGACCTGAGCACCAAACCCCTCGGCTGACACTCCCAGTGTGGGTAGCGAGGCAGTGCTGCCTTGTCAGAGGCTCCGCTTCCACATTGCTGTTTGTGGGAGCTTGCTGTGCACAAAATGGCTGCTGTGTTTGCTCTATATAGCAACAGTCATGTTTCCCCTGGTGAGAGACACTTAAAAATAGGTGGTTTCGGTGGGGTGGTGGGGGTGGGGACACAGTTTAAAAATAAGAAGCTTTTCCATTTAAGGCAAAGAGGAAGAGCGATTTTCTCTCTGAGGGTTACGCGTGCCGGGTCGTTGAATATTTTGAAGTCTGGGGTAAATAGATCCTCGGCTGACGAGTGAGTCAAAAAGATTATTTGGGGGGTGGGGGGGGGAGGTGGTTAGGTAGGTAGGAAGGAAAGTGTAGTTGAGGTCACAGCCAGATCAGCCATGGTTTTATCGAACGGCAGAGTAGAATCGAGGGGCCGAATGGCCCTCACTCCTGCCCACCACCCCCGCCCCCCCCACCTAATCTGTTTGTTTGTGTGACAGTCCCTCGATTTCAACGCAGGCCCCGGACCTGGGAAAGGTCTGAGGGACGTTGAGGAGGAACCCGAGTCATTCCTTAAAGGGGCAGAGTGGGGGAGTTGACTTTTTTGTAAGATAATCGCTGCTTGACTTCGCCAACTGGAAATTGCTCTTTTTTTTTTTCTTCTTCTTCTTCTTTCGGCCTTAACGCAGGAGAAGAACGAGAGCAGCGCCTCGTACATCAGCAGCTCCACCAACTCCCTTTCGATCGACGGCCTCAAGAACGGCGTGGTCTACGTGGTGCAGGTCCGAGCCAGGACTGAGGACGGCTATGGGACGTTCAGCAGCAAGAGGGACTTCCGGACCCTGGGTGGAGGTAACAGTCAAGTCCCAGGCTTCGCTCTCCCGCGTAGGCCCTTAGCAACCTTGGCCTTGACAACCCTCTGGGATTGTCGCCGAAGCCTCCAGAAATCAAAGATTCATCCCCCGGACGAGACTGAGAGGAAATTCACGGGAAGGGCTTTTGAGAACAAAAGGAAGAGAAATGCATTTTGGTTTTTTTTTTGAATTTTCGTAATTTGAATAGTTTTGTCCAATTAGCTCTAAAAATATCGGAGATTTGGGGATAGGGCACTGTTTGGCCATAAGTTCACCCTGGAATCGCTGAATGGTCACAGCACAGACAGAGGCCATTCGACCCATCGCGTCCCTGATTGCTCTCCGCTAGAGCATCTCAGTTAGGTCCGCTCTCTCTGCACCCTCCGAACCCCATATCCCTGCGGTTTTTTTTTAAAGTCTCTTTGGGTGTTTATATCCGATTCCCTTTCGAGGCCCGCGATTGACTGTGCCGCCTCCACGCCCTGCGTTCCAGATCCTAAACACACACCCCCCCCCCTCCCCCGCTGCGTTCATAAAAACAGTCTGTCCTCGTGTCGCCTTCGATCCTCTCGCTGATCACCTTCAACCTGCGCCCTCACCTTATCGACCCTTCCGTCAACGAGAACAGATTCTCCCTATCCGCTGTGCCCAGACCCAACCAACCACCCCCCACCCCACCAGGCACGACCACCAGGGCCCCTCAACTCCCTCCCTTAGCCTCCCCGTCCCTCTCTCTCTCTCTCTCTCTCCTCCCCCTAAGCCTCTGCTCCAACACTGCCTCGACCAAGCATCTTCTAGTATCTCCCTGGCGCGCCTCTGGCACCCGGTCCTGTCGGTAACCTGCGCTCCTGCGAAGCACCTTGGGGCATTCACGCGTGAACGTATGAGAAAGGAGCAGGACTAGGCCATTCGGCCCCTCAAGCCTGCTCCGCAAGATCGTGTCTTGTGTTTTGAGCTCCACATTCGCCTCCTAACCACCCCCCCCCCACCCCCCACCGATAACCTTAGATTCTTGTTCGGCCCGTCTACCTCTGCCTTAAAACAAATAGTCCGCGACCCCCACCTCCAATGAGGCAGAGAGTTCCAAAAAAAAACAAATCGAGCACACTACGGGCGCCATATAAATGCACGTAAATGTTGTTGGTTGGACCTGAGCTTCATGAACCAATCGAAACGCCTTCACAGTCCTGTTTGAAAAGTAGGAACTTCACGGTGAGTTTCACATTGAAACCTTATTTTCTCTTAAGCCAACAGCAAATGATGATAGCACTCTCTGGTTGGACAAGGTCCGGAGGTGCGAGTGTGACTTTATTTTGACGGCCTGCGGTGATTTCCCCGCTTTCCGAATAACTTGCGTCCGTACAGCTCCTTTCGCAGCCCTCCCTCCCCCAGCCCCTCCCAAAGTGCTTTGTGGCCAGTGAAACACTTCGCTTGAAAGGGCAGCCTTCTGCCGGATTGTGGGAAATCGCAGCGGCCGGCAGGCGCACAGCAAGATCCCGCAAGCGGGGATGGCGACAAGTGCCGGCGGATGATCTGTTTTAGCGAGGCCGGCCGTGGGTTAAACGCGGGACAAACGCCTCTCGCTGAAATGGTGCCATCTTGTGGGATCTTGCTGTGTACAAAATGGCTGTCCCCAAGAGCCAACTTAACAACCGCCAGAAGTAGTTTCCAGACTGTGAGGAGCTCGGGGGTGTTCTGTGAATAAGGTATAAAACGTAATTCTTACCTCTTTTATTTAACCCTTAACTCCCGGTTTGAAGACATTCCATGAATGATGAGCACCAAGAGAATATGTCACTCTCATAATCAGTGTGGTTAATCCCTTCCCCTCCTTGCCTTTATCAATCGAGGCATAGATTACAAAAGTAGGGAGGTCATGTTGGAGTTGTATAGAACCTTGGTGAGGCCACAGCTGGAGTACTGTGTGCAGTTCTGGTCGCCACATTATAGGAAGGATGTGATTGCACTGGAGGGGGTGCAGAGGAGATTCACCAGGATGTTGCCTGGGATGAAACATTGAAGTTATGAAGAGAGGTTGGATAGACTTGGGTTGTTTTCGTTGGAGCAGAGAAGACTGAGGGGTGACCGGATCGAGGTGTACAAGATTATGAGGGGCATGGACAAGGTGGATAGGGGGCAGCTGTTCCCCTTAGTTGAAGGGTCAGTCACCAGGGGGCAAAAGTTCAAGGTGAGGGGCAGGAGGTTTAGGGGGGATGTGAGGAAAAACTTTTTTACCCAGAGGGTGGTGAGGGTCTGGAATGCGCTGCCTGGGAGGGTGGTGGAGGAGGGTTGCCTCACATCCTTTAAAAAGTACCTGGATTAGCACTTGGCGCGTCATAACATTCAAGGCTATGGGGCCAAGTGCTGGTAAATGGGATTAGGTAGGTAGGTCAGGTGTTTCTCACGTGTCGGTGCAGACTCGATGGGCTGAAGGGCCTCTTCTGCTCTTTGTGATTCTGTGTCGCTCGTTGTTTCTCTTCTCATATTTTAAAGAACGAAAGACGCAGTGGAAATTTTGCTCGTGTATATATATATATATATATATATATTGGGTTTGGGAGTGGGCGCAGGATCGGTGAGCCTGCGCGGTGCTGACGCTGTCCCGCCCCCTCGTGTTGTTACAGATACCCCAAGCCGTCGCGAGGAGCTCCTGCTCATTGCCAGCACAGCCTCCGTCGTCTTCGTCCTCTTGGTGCTGGCGGTGTTAGTGGTCTTCTGCCTCAGGTAAGGCCAGGCAGGTGGACGCAGGTCACCCCCCCCTCCCCGTTTTCTCTCGCAAGATTGGGGGGCTCGGTTGAGTTGGGACCCCCAGTGCCTCCTCCGGGGGATATTCGGCGGGGGTGGGTGGGGTGGGGTGGGTGTGGAGGCTGGAATTAGTCCAGGAGGGCAGGCAGGGTGGGGGGTGGGGGACTGACATCATCGCGGGACCCTGAAGCTGAGGCGGTGCGGTCACTTTAAGAGAAACTTGGATCGAACATTTGAAGGCTGGTGTTTAAAAATGATATGGCGACGAGTCGGGGGAAGGGATTGAATGCCGGTTACCCTATTAAGTGGCTCCCCGTGCCCCTGCCCTCCATCTCTGCCCAGTCTCCCTGTGCCCCTGCCCTCTCTGTGCCCAGTCTCCCTGCGCCCAGTCTCCCTGTGCCCAGTCTCCCTGTGCCCAGTCTCCCTGTGCCCAGTCTCCCTGTGCCCAGTCTCCCTGTGCCCCTGCCCTCCCTGTGCCCCTGCCCTCCCTGTGCCCCTGCCCTCCCTGTGCCCCTGCCCTCCCTGTGCCCAGTCTCCCTGTGCCCAGTCTCCCTGTGCCCAGTCTCCCTGTGCCCAGTCTCCCTGTGCCCAGTCTCCCTGTGCCCAGTCTCCCTGTGCCCAGTCTCCCTGTGCCCAGTCTCCCTGTGCCCAGTCTCCCTGTGCCCAGTCTCCCTGTGCCCCTGCCCTCCCTGTGCCCCTGCCCTCCCTGTGCCCCTGCCCTCCCTGTGCCCCTGCCCTCCCTGTGCCCCTGCCCTCCCTGTGCCCAGTCTCCCTGTGCCCAGTCTCCCTGTGCCCAGTCTCCCTGTGCCCCTGCCCTCCCTGTGCCCCTGCCCTCCCTGTGCCCAGTCTCTCTGCCCCTGCCCTCCCTGTGCCCAGTCTCCCTGTGCCCAGTCTCCCTGTGCCCCTGCCCTCTCTGTGCCCAGTCTCCCCGCCTCCTGCCCTCCCTGTGCCCAGTCTCCCTGTGCCCAGTCTCCCTGTGCCCAGTCTCCCTGTGCCCAGTCTCCCTGTGCCCAGTCTCCCTGTGCCCAGTCTCCGTGCCCAGTCTCCCTGTGCCCAGTCTCCCTGTGCCCCTGCCCTCCCTGTGCCCAGTCTCCCTGTGCCCCTGCCCTCCCTGTGCCCCTGCCCCCTCTCTGTGCCCAGTCTCCCTGTGCCCCTGCCCTCCCTGTGCCCAGTCTCCCTGTGCCCAGTCTCCCTGTGCCCAGTCTCCCTGTGCCCAGTCTCCCTGTGCCCAGTCTCCCTGTGCCCAGTCTCCCTGTGCCCAGTCTCCCTGTGCCCCTGCCCTCCCTGTGCCCCTGCCCTCCCTGTGCCCCTGCCCTCCCTGTGCCCCTGCCCTCCCTGTGCCCCTGCCCTCCCTGTGCCCCTGCCCTCCCTGTGCCCAGTCTCCCTGTGCCCAGTCTCCCTGTGCCCAGTCTCCCTGTGCCCAGTCTCCCTGTGCCCAGTCTCCCTGTGCCCAGTCTCCCTGTGCCCAGTCTCCCTGTGCCCAGTCTCTCTGCCCCTGCCCTCCCTGTGCCCAGTCTCTCTGCCCCTGCCCTCCCTGTGCCCAGTCTCTCTGCCCCTGCCCTCCCTGTGCCCAGTCTCTCTGCCCCTGCCCTCCCTGTGCCCAGTCTCTCTGCCCCTGCCCTCCCTGTGCCCAGTCTCCCTGTGCCCAGTCTCCCTGTGCCCCTGCCCCCTCTCTGTGCCCAGTCTCCCCGCGCTGTGCCCCCCTCCCCCTCTCTGCCCAAGTTCCCCACAGCCGCTCCCTGCCTGACCTCCCCCGCCCCCCCCACCCCCACCTCTCAGGACTTCACGATAATGCCGGGAATCCCGCTACCTGCGGATCTCGGCGTGAGGGCACCAACAGGAACTAACGGCTCACCCCTTCCTTGTCTTCCCCTGCAGGAAGCAACGCGTACGAGATCCGGACTATTCTGAGAAGCAGCCCCCTAACATCGGTGAGTCCTGAAGCCCCAGCGCTTTTGTAAAGTCGTGGAAGGAACTGGAATGAGTCGGCTGAGTTGAAGAATGGGATGGAGGCCATTCGGCCCCTCCTGCCTGTTCTGCTGCCATTTAAGGACATTGTGGCTGATATGTCCTTGACTCCATCTTCCTGGCTTAGAGTATCCCTCCATAGCCTTAGCCGACAAAGGGCGGTTCAGGAGGAGGGCGGAGGTCAAGAGCGATTAAAAAGGTACAATGGGTGGTGGCTCAGGGTGAAAGAAGGTGATAAATGTGACAACACAGGAGACAGAGGCCGGGGGAGGGGAGCAGGAGAAACGTGGTGATGCGCAGAAGGAAGGGAACCAGGAAACTCTGGGGAAACTCAGCAGGCCCCTGGCAACATCCGTGGAGAGAGAAACAGGTTAACGTTTCGAGTCCAGATGACTCTTCCTCAGAGCTGAAGAGAAGTAGGGGAGAGAAAAAAAAAAGGCGGAGAGGAACTTGCATTGATATAGCGCCTTTCACCATCAGCGGACACCTCGAGGCGCTTTACAGCTGATGAAATACTCCTGAGGCGTACTGTTGTAATAGGGGAACCGTGCACAGCAAGACCCCACAACGACTGAGTCACCTGTTTTTGTGGCATTGGTACTTAGTTGGGGGTTAAGTATTGGCCCAAGACACTAGAGAGAATTCCACACCACCCCCCCCCCCACCCCCCACCTTCAGAATTGTGGCCGTGAGATCTTATACCTCCACCTGAGAGGGTGGATGAAGCCGCAGCTTAATGTCTCAGCCAAATGATGGCACCTGCAACTGTGCAGCACCCCCTCAGTAGCGCCCGGGAGTGTTGTGTCCAGGTCTCTGGAGCGACCCTCTGACTCAGACGTTTAGAGTGTCAGCCGCTGAGCTGGTGTTGGACCGGTGCTGCAGACATCCTCCATTGGCTGGTGTCGGAGAGAAACACAGAAACGTAGGAAAATAGCAGGAGTAGGCCATTCGGTCCTTCGAGCCTGCTCCGCCATTCAATATGATCATGGCTGATCCTCTATCTCAACACCGTATTCCCGCTCTCTCCCCATACCCCTCGATGCCTTTAGAGTTTAGAAATCTGTCTATTTCCTTCTTGAATATACTCAGTGACCTGACCTCCACAGCCTCTGTGGTAGAGAATTCCACAGGTTCACCACCCTCTGAGTGAAGAGGTTTCTCCTCATCTTGGTCCTAAACAGCCTACCTCACATCCTGAGACTGTGACCCCTTGTTCTAGAACCCCCCCAGCCAGAGGAAATATCATCCCTGCATCCAGTCTGTCCAGCCGTGTCAGAATTTAATACGTTTCAATGAGATCCCCTCTCATTCTTCAGTGAATACAGGCCTAGTCGGCCCAATCTCTCCTCATACGACAATCCTGCCACCCCAGGAATCAGTCAGAGAGGAGCAGCGATTGAGGCCTAAACTCAGCGTTGGGGCCTGCACAAGAGGAAGGTGGTGTTTGAGACTATCAGATGTATTCTAAAGGAGAAGGGATTGAGGAATGTGAAAGAGCGCAGGTTATTTCGTGTAGCTCAGCGAGAGTTTTTCACCATTTACTGAACTCAGTCACAAACCTGCCACCCAACGCCACGGGGCCTCATCTTAGTGGATAGAACTGGGCCCAGTGGTTAATGAAAGCCAAAGGCTTGGAAGGTTTGCTCTTGGTAACTAAGTCTTCATTTCTCTGCAGCTACTCTAGGAATAAAAGTCTACATTGATCCCTTCACCTATGAGGACCCCAACGAGGCTGTCCGAGAGTTTGCCAAGGAGATTGACGTGTCCTACGTTAAGATTGAAGAAGTTATAGGAGCTGGTAGGTGGCCTGCATGATGCTGGTGGCCATTTTGGGCTTGTAGCTTTTTGACATCAAGTGTTCCCATGATCAGGATTGGTATGTGTGCATGCATGTGTTCACATGTGTGCACATGCATGTGTATCAGCAAGTTCTGGATCATGTCATGAACATGGATGTGTGTGTGTGCACGTGTGTGAGGGTTGCCATAGACTGCCAGACTGGCCCCAGCTAGACTCTTTCCCCTTCGCCCTCCGCCCCTTCCACCCCCCGCAGCCCCCCCTCCACCCCCCAACCCCGCCCAAACACTTAGACCTGGGGCAGCTTCTCCAACTCGAGGTCCGGGTGCAGTACCGGCAGTGACCACGGCTCCCGGTGGCATTGCCAGTGCTGGAGGGCCGACGGCTCTCTGATTGGCTGGTCCTCTCTGAGGCGGGGCTTCCTGCAGTTGATTAACAGCCAATCGTGTGCGTCTGCACTGGGTCATATGAACCTTCCAATGTGTCGTGGGTCACCTGTGGGCCTGTAACTCTGAAGTAGGATGGATTGAGATTCCCCCCGTGTTTCCCTAGGGATTATCTTGCTTATCTATAAAATAGATAAAGCTTACCTGTTGACGCTCTTTGTCTATGAAGCCTAACATTATGTTGTTATTCTGTCAGTTTATCCGATATAAAGTCCTACATTGACATTTGGAATGGGCCTTGTCACCTTG
This sequence comes from Carcharodon carcharias, assembly GCF_017639515.1. Taxonomy (NCBI): domain Eukaryota; kingdom Metazoa; phylum Chordata; class Chondrichthyes; order Lamniformes; family Lamnidae; genus Carcharodon; species Carcharodon carcharias. Next base: position 16,976,248 of record NC_054499.1, read on the forward strand.
TTCCTGCTGTAGTTAGAGCCCTCCCACCAGTGGTGGTGCTGTACCTAGGAACAGGAGGAGGCCATTCAGCCCTTCAAACCTGTTCTACAGTTCAATTAGACCTTGGCTGATGTGAATTTTAACTCCGTCTGCCCACCTTGGTCTTATTTTAACCCTTAATAATCCCCGCCTCTTAAAAATCTATCCATCTGTGTTTTGAAATTTACAATTGACCCCCCCAGCCTTATTGAGGGGAAGAGGGTTCCCAGATTTCCACCCCCACTTTGTGTAAAGAAGTGCTTCCTTGCATCACCCTAACTCTAATTTTAAATTCTGGTTTGAGTCCCCCCACACCAGAGGGAATAGTTCCTCTTCATCTACCCTATTGAATCCTTTAATCATCTTAAAAACCTCACAACAACTCCTTAATCTTCTACATTCAAGGGAATACAAATCTAGCGTTTTAGAATAAAAACCATTCTTTGAAAAAAAAGGCATGTTGTTGAAGCTTTTCGTCTTGCACACGTCCAAACAATTCTCAAGAATGCCTTGGACCAATCAGAATCAACCTGCCTGGTTGGAATTTAAACAAAGCTCGGCAGTTAACTGGCGCACTTGCCCTGGCAACGCCCCCCCCCCGCCGATCAGAGCCCACTTGCCAACCAATCCGCGCACTCCTCCCATGAAGTATGAATTGTTGTTCCCTTCACGTTTGGTGGCATCGTGTCCTGATGCGCGCCAGATGAAAAGCTTCGACATGAGTCCTTTTTTATCCCCATTGATGCTCGAGTCCTGTTCCACCAAACGACTAGTTGTCGCCGTGGTAAGTCTACGCTGCTGGCACCCCCGCCCAGCAAGGTCGCTATATCCTTCCTGAGGTGCAAGATCCTGAACTGAAAACACTTAACTTCAGATGGGGAGCAGAAATCTAATTTCCATCCCATTGTTCTCCATTCCCCTTGAGATACAGACCAACATTCCATCAGCCTTTGTAATCACTTTCTGCACCTTTCCACCAGTGTTTAGTGATATTTTGGGCTCCAGCCCCTCAGTTTTGCCTATCCCATTTCCTTAGCCTTTATTGCAGAGAAACGCCCATATCCCAACGAACTCCGGGTCACTGCTTCCTGAAGTGCTGTAACGCTCGTGGTTTAATTTTGGACAATACCATGTTGAAGCATTAATTTATATTAAAGAAAATGGAAACACATTGTAAGGGCTTCAAAAGGTGGAGTGGATCACATTTTGTGTACTCGCTCCACAAACTCCCAAACGACTTTCCAAAAGTGACTCCATTTTAACACTTGAAAATTCGTGTGACACTACCAAAAACCAAACAGCAGTGAAGCAGCTCGTAACGTGAGAGTTGACCCGAGGGAAGTAACTTGGCTGAAAGTGGAGCCGTGCTCTTCCCAATCCGAGGAAGAGTGGTGTTCCTGAGCAGGTGGAGAGCGTCATATACAGCAGCTACTCTCCGCCAAGCCTTACATGCCCCTCGGTGACAGAGGACTCGTTGAAGCCTCTCTTTCCCCCTCCATACCTTGTTTGTGATGCCACCACCCCTCCCCCCTCCACCTCCCTCCACCCCAATGCAGGAACAGACAGGCAGACACACATGCATGCACGCTCTCTCTTGTACACATGTGTACATGCACAGACACACTCGCACACGAACAGACGTATGCGCCTGCACACACACACACACACACACACACACACACACACACACACACACACACACACACACACACACACATGCACCCGCACTCACACGCCAGTCCCTCTTCCCTCCTACCCCACCCCACACAGTGTAATCTGCCCCTCCCCCTCTCTTGGTCCAATTGCCAGCAACTAGGCAGACATTCAGAAACGCCGAACTCCGAAGCTGATACTCACCTTTCGGGCTGAGCCATACGATCTCCCAGTTCTTCTGGAACTTTGGACCCACCGGCCAGTCACTGAGTTACAGTCGTTGCCCTCTGCCTGTGCCCAGTTTACCCGCTCAGCTCTTGCAGGAGGGTTGGTACACAGATGGAAGAGAATCGGCAAAAAGAACCGGGGGGGGTGGTGGGGGAGGGAGGGGGGGAGGTGGGGGGTGGTGGTAGTGGTGGTGGGGTCGGGGGGGTGGTGGTGGGGTCGGGGGGGTGGTGGTGGTGGGGTCGGGGGGGTGGTGGTGGGGTCGGGGGGGTGGTGGTGGTGGGGTGGGGGGGTGGTGTGGGGGGGTGGACGGTGTGGGGGGGGTGGGGTGGGGTGTGTGCGGGGGTGGTGGGGGGGGTGTGTGCGGGGGGGGTGTGGGAGAGTTGCTGGGGGGTGTGGTGGAGGGGGAATGGGGGGGGTTGGTGGGGGGTGGTGGTCTGTGGGGGTGGGGGGAGATGTGAAGAAAAGTTTAGGCAGGGAGTTGTGTTCCTGGGAGGTGTTGGTTGGCAGGGGGGGTGGGAGCAGATTCAATAGGAACTCCCACAAACGGGGGGGGAAATGGATAAATACTCGAAACGGAAGTAAAAAGGCAGGCGGGGGGGGTGGGTGAGTGGGGTGGGGCTAATGGGATAGTCCTTTCAGAGGGTCAGCACGGGCTGGGTGGGCTGAACGGCCTTCTCCCGGCGCTGTCCGATCCTGCGAGCGGAGCGTGGGCGCGTGGAGGCGAGACTGTGATGGACTCTCCAATTTTGCTGGTTACAGGTGAGTTCGGTGAGGTGTGCCGTGGCCGTCTGAAGGTGCCGGGGAAGAGGGAGATCTACGTGGCCATCAAGACGCTGAAGGGCGGCTACACAGACAAGCAACGGCGGGACTTCCTGAGTGAGGCTAGCATCATGGGGCAGTTTGACCACCCCAACATCATTCACCTGGAGGGTGTCGTCACCAGCAGTTGCCCAGTCATGATCATCACCGAGTTTATGGAGAATGGAGCGCTTGACTCCTTCTTGAGGGTGAGTGAGTCGGAGCTTGTCCCTACCCCTTAGCTGGAAGCCTGTTTTATTTTCTCTCTCGTTGGCGTGGCCGAGGTTTCGTGCCCGTCACCGAGAGGCGCACCCTTGGTGCCATTTCACAGCCCTGGGGTGGCAGGCGACCCCTTAAACCGTGGGACTGGAGTCACAAAAACAGGCTTGCATTGATACGGCGCCTTTCAGGCCCGCAACGTGCTCCTCACACACCCTCCCCCTCCCCCACCCGCGCGGTGTGCACCCTGAAGCGTGGTCGCTGTTTTAGGAGCAGGAAATTTGGCGACCCACTCGGTGCACAGCAAGCTCCCACGGGCAGCAGTGTGACGATGGCCGGACAATCTGTGTTTTTTTTTGCGTGTGTGCGTGATGTCAGGCGAGGGGCTGGATGTTGGTCAGGGTGCCAGGGAGAGTGATCCTGCCCTCTTTGCAAACAGAGCTCACCTCGTATATCCAGCTGAGCTGACAGACGGGGTCCTCAGTTTAATGAGTGTTCGACAACTTCAGACCATGAACACTCTCCTCCACTCTGTACTGCCTTTTTTTTAAATCCAATTTTTAAACTATTTTTTAAAATCCTTTTTCCCCAACCTACCCCCCCCCTCCCCCCACAACACCAGGATCATCTGGCACTTGTTTCTAAGTTGTGCTTTCACAGACCCTTGTTCTGCTATTAACACATTCTGCTATTTCACCTTTACACCGCTATCAACACCTCCTTTAGTCTTTAACGCTACCATTAACACTCCCTTTGTCTTGTGCCCGTGACAGCTTTGTCAATGTCCCCTGAGCTCCCGCCTATCCCTGACCTCCTATCTTGCTCCACACCCCCCCTCCCCATCCATCACATTTCTACCTTGCTTTAGCTCGGAAGAAGAGTCACACGGACTCGAAACCTTAACTCTGCTTCTCTCTCTCCACAGAAGCTGCCAGACCTGCTGAGCTTTTCCAGCATTTCCTGTTTTTTTTTTACCTCAAGTTTAATTTCCCATTTAAGGGACATCGGTGAAGCAGACGGGATTTTCTTTTCATGACAGTTCACGCGATCACCGCTAGCGAGACTGTTTTTTTTTAAATTCGCGATTCCGTTTTATTCGTTTGAGTTTAAATTTCCCAGCAGCCGTGGCCGGGATTCGAACTCGCGTCTCTGGTCCGGTCCGTTAGCTCAGGCCCCTGGATTACTAGTCCAGTCGTGTGCAACGTTAATGTGTTCAAGGTGTTTCCTGGGCGTAGCTTTGTCCTGGGTTATGTGCACAAGTCGCTGGAGTGGGACTCGAACCCACGACCTTCCTGTCTCCGAGGCGGGTGTGTTACGCCCTGAGCCACTGTTCTCTTGTGAGGTCGTCGTCTAATTGATGCCTTTCTTGTGCCACCTACAGCAGAACGACGGGCAGTTCACTCCGATCCAGTTGGTGGGGATGCTGAGGGGGATTGCCTCAGGCATGCGGTACCTCTCGGACATGAGCTATGTCCACCGTGACCTGGCCGCCCGCAACATCCTGGTCAACAGCAACCTCGTGTGCAAGGTCTCCGACTTTGGCCTGTCCCGCTTCCTGGAGGAGAGTTCCTCGGACCCCACTTACACCAGCACCTTGGTAAGGGACTGCCGCTCGAAACGGTGAGCCAAAGGATTGGTCCGGTTACTGACCAACTGAAGACCGGTCAACGCGCAGCGCGCATTTGTGTAGCGCCTTTAATGTGCCATAACGTTTTGAGGTTTCTCCGCAGGAACTGTTATGAGCCGCCTAAGGGGATCTTAGGACAGGTGGTCAAAGGCCTTAACGAGCATCTTTAAGGAGGAGGAGAGAGGGGCGGAGAGGTTTAGCGAGGGAATTCCAGAGCTTAGGGCCCCAGGCAGCTGAAGGCACGGGGAGGAGGCGGGGGACGGAGGGACGTGGGGATGGAGGGATGTGGGTTGGAGGAGGGGGATGGAGGGCGGGGAGGATGGAGGGACGAGGGGGATGGAGGGCGGGGAGGATGGAGGGACGGGGGGAGGAGGGCAGGGAGGATGGAGGGATGCGGGGAGGAGGTGGGGAGGATGGAGGGATGTGAGAGGACGGAGGCGGGGAGGAGGGCGGGGAGGATGGAGGGACGCGGGGAGGAGGGAGGGGAGGAGGTGGGGAGGATGGAGGGACGCAGGGAGGAGGGTGGGAGGATGGAGGGAGGTGAGGAGGATGGAGGGAGGCGGGGAGGAGGGCGGGGAGGACAGAGGGACGCGGGGAGGAGGTGAGTAGGTGAAGTCCATCCTCGAAATGATTTATTTTGTGGGCCTAAAAGGCCTTTTCTTATTCCAAAAGTGAAAGGCGTCTGGTCTGCGTTTAAAGTGGCATCTTCGCTGCCCGTAGTTTTTGAGAACAAAGTGTTTCAAATAGGGTGGGGGGGGGGGCAGGATCAGTGGGCCCAGACCTTTGACCTCTGAGGAACCAGCTAATCCGTTCGTTGAGGAGACAGTGTGGTCGGCCTTATGAAAGGACGGGCTTAGTGGGGTCTCTTTAATCTGGAGCTACCCTGTGTTCTCGTTTATAAAATATAAAATGCAGTTGGTTGGTCATCCTGTGTCGTTTCACCTGGTGTGTTTACATTCCCAATGGACCTTTTTGGGATTCGGGTGGCCGTTTGGCGGCCATTTTGAAAAGTGGAACAAGATGGCCGACTTTAACGCTGCGCTATTCCAAAGCGGAGACGTGGGCACATTAAGGACGTTGGGGGGGAAAAAAGAGAGCGCCCGTTCGGAATGGTTGGATTGATGACCGGGATTGTTTTTGCGCTTTGCTTCTTTTTAAAAAATCGTTTGAAATGAACAGTTTCCCCTTTCGACCGCAGGGTGGAAAGATTCCCATCCGGTGGACGGCCCCAGAAGCCATCGCGTTCCGCAAGTTCACCACCGCCAGTGACGTGTGGAGTTACGGGATTGTCATGTGGGAAGTGATGTCTTTTGGTGAAAGGCCCTACTGGGACATGTCAAACCAGGATGTAGGTATCCAGGGGCTACCCAAATCAAGTGCACCCTTCTTAAGTAAGAGGCCCTTTCCCGACACCTTCACTAAACTTAAGAGTGATCCTTGGTATAATTTTGCATCCAGTGTTAATAATGTTGGGCAATAGACGAAATGCCCGTTGTTTTGTTGTGTTAAAACCCCTTTAAGGGGAAGCGTAATAAACATACGAGGGAGAAATGGACGGAAGAGGACGTGACTGCTTTGTGGAGCACCTTCGGCCTGTCCGCAAGCATCACCCAGACCTCCCTGTCGCTTGCCATGTCAACACTCCACCCTCCTCTCATGCCCACATGTCCGTCCTTGGCCTGCTGCAATGTTCCAGTGAAGCTCAACGCAAACTGGAGGAACAGCACCTCATCTTCCGACTAGGCACTTTACAGCCTTCCGGACTGAATATTGAGTTCAACAATTTTAGATCATTAACTCTCTGCTCCATCCCCACCTCCTTTCCAATCCCCTTTTTTCCAATAATTATTATATATATTTTTCTTTTCGCACCTATTATTTTTAAATGTATTTCCATCCATTGTTTTATCTCCACCTTTTAGCCTATTTCGATCCCTTCCCCCCTACCCCATCCCCCACTAGGGCTATCAGTACCTTGCTCGTCCTGCTTTCTACCCTTAATGTCAGCTATTAGCATCTCATTTAGCTAATATCCCCACCGTCAACACCCCTTTGTCCTTTTGTCTATGACATCTTTTGGCAATCTCTCCTTTGCCTCCACCTATCACTGGCCCTCTATCCAGCTCTACTGTCCCACCCCCCTCTACCAGCTTATATTTCACCTCATTTCTATTCCTCTTTAGTTCTGTATGACGCGAAACGTTAACGCTGTCTTCCTCTCTGCAGATGCTGTCGGACCTGCTGAGTTTTTCCAGCTATTTTTGTTCCGGTTGTGGAAGAGTACGTTGTTGGAATAGCGTAGCCAGCCTCTAAACTGTAAAACACCTTGTACCCTCCTCTCTCTCGGAATTGCCTGTTTACCCAGTTAATCATTTGCAGCAAATACAACATATGATAAATTTGTCCATCGTCTCTTTGTAGCACAGGAAGAGGCTGTTCGGCCCAGTGAAGCATGCTAGATTTTCATTTAAGTGTGCCGGATTTAAGTGTTAAGGTAGATGGAGCAGGCAGCCTTGGACAAGGCAAGGCCACTCGGCGGGGGCGGGGTGCAGAGAGAGGTGAGCAAACGCTTCTTCAGGCACTGGGACGGACAGTGGCAGAGCGGCGGTGTGATGATAACCCAGAGGCCCAGGCTGGAGACAGGGGTTCAGATCCCACCACGGCAGCTGGTGGAATTTAAACGTGATTAATAAATCACGGAATTGAAAGCTAGTCTCAGTCACGGTGACCACGAAACTATCATCGATTGGAGTAAAAGCCCCACCTGGTTCACTCATGCCCCCTTTAGGGAAGGAAATCTGCCCTCCTTACCCGGTCTGGCCTACATGTGACTCCAGACCCACAGTGATGTGGTTGGCTCTTAACTGCCCCCCTGAAATGGCCGAGCGAGCCTCACAGTTCGAGGGCAATTAGGGATGGGCAACAAATGCTGGCCTTGCCAGCAACGCCCACATCCTGTGAAAGATTGAATAAATAAAAACACAACGGAATGGCAAACTCTTCCCCCACAACCCCCACCACACCCCACCCTCCCTACCTTCTCTCCCCTCCCAGGCATTGCTTGGAGTAATATCTGCAGGTCTTCGCGAGGATTAAATTTGAGTAAGTAGTTCATTGAGGCGGGGACGACTAAATCTCGGCCCCTGTAAATGCACCTTGAGCCCCTGGAAATTCACTGCGACACACCCCAGACTCGGGGGTAAGTGTTGGGGGGGTTGGGGTGGCGGGGGTGGGGTGGGTGTTGGAGGGAAGCCATCAATATAAGCCGGTCGCTCATAAATCCGATCGGGGAATTCGGGAGAAACCTCTTCACCCAGAGAGCGGGGAGAATGTGGGGCTCGCTCGCTCCCCCAGGGAGCGGTTGAGGTGAATAGTGTCGATATCTTAAGCTGGGATAGACACATGAGGGAGAGAAGATATGGGCGGGGGGAGGGGGTGGTGGGGAGAGATGAAGAGGGGGGTATGGAGCATGAGCGCCAGCAGGGAGCAGATGGGCTGAATGGCCTGGTTAGTGTTGTCAGATTCTCTGTCTGTTAGTACAGACAGCGTCAAGCAGAGGAGGCTGGTATGGAGCATGACCGCTGGCAGGGAGCAGATGGGCTGAATGGCCTGAATAGCCTGGTTAATGTTGTCAGATCCTCTGTTAGTACAGACGGCGTCAAGCCGGGGAGGTGAGCTGGCAGCCGCAGTCCCGGCGATTGACCGCCCCTCTCTTTTTTGTGCCCTCAGGTGATCAACGCCATCGAGCAGGACTACCGGCTACCCCCTCCCACCGACTGCCCCACCTCCCTGCACCAGCTGATGTTGGACTGCTGGCAGAAGGACCGCAACACCAGGCCCCGCTTTGGCCAGATCGTCAACGCCCTGGACAAGCTCATCCGCAACCCGGCCAGCCTGAAGATCGTGACGCGGGAGCTCGGAGCGTGAGTGGTCGCGTCTGCGGGCCCTGCACCCACCCCCCCCCACAGCGCCTCCACCATTGACACCCAGGCAGCTGCATCCCGGTGATTGACCTTCGATTCCCCCACCCACCCACCCAACGGCACCCGACTCGTACCCCTCAACGATCCTTCAACACCCGCCCCCCACCACCCACCCCATAGCCCCCGGGAGAGAACGGGAAAGAGGAAGGGCCCAGGGCTAACAAGGAACAGATAGAAAATTTCTCCCGGGCGATGGAAGGTCAGGGTGAGGGGGGAGGGAGGCGAACATGTCGCTCACGCTGGCCCTTGTTTGCCGTTGCCCCCCCACAACGTTTGGGACTTGGGGGCCCTGGGGTCAGCTGTGGGGGGAGGGGGTCCTTCTGCCCAAGCCAGAAGGTCATGGGGTTCGACAGCCCTCGGTGCTGTCTCTCAGGTGCGACGTCAAAGTGGGTTTCCTGAGATCCCACGGCCACTATTCCAGAGAAGAGCTGGATGGGGTGAGGGGTTAGGTGAGGGAAGGGGGAGGTCACCCCCTCCGGTGTCCTGGGGGGGGTGGGGTGGGGGGGTCAATATTTAACCCCTCGACCACCATCGCTAAGGACAGTTACCCTCATTATTTACCTCAGCGCCGTTGGTTCGAACTCGACCTGTGCCCCTGGCTGCCAGTTCTGACATTATGCCCGCAAACATGCTTCAAAAAGCCCTTGACCGTTGGTAAGACACTTTTGACACTCTGTATCCTGAGGTTGTGGAGGGTGCTATGTAAGTGCATATCTTTCTCTGACGAATTGTAATGATTCTCGTTTCTTCTGCTCTCCCCTCCCCACCCCCCCGCAGGCTCTCTCAGCCTCTGCTAGACCGCGGAACGCCGCACTACACCACGTTCTCGACCGTCGGAGACTGGCTGAAGGCGATAAAAATGAGCCGTTACGAGGAAAACTTTGTCAACGCCGGATTCACGACCTTTGACCTCGTCACTCAAGTATCAGCAGAGTAGGTGGCTCCTTTCCAAGCTAGGCCCTGAAGGCCTGAATGGTAGGAGGTGAAAGGGTTGTGGGGGGTGGGGGGGTGCGTGGGTTTTCCGACCTCCGGGGCTTGATCTCAAAGGCAGGAGTGCCGGACGCCTCTCGTCTGTTGGTCGTGACATGTTTGGCCAGACTTGGTCCACTGGCCGTGAGCTCCCCTCCTGACCTCCATGTGCAGACTGTCACCGCACAGCGTGCAGAATGGAGGCTGCAGAGGGAAACATTCCACACGTTTACAACCGGAAAGGGACAGTGTAGAGGGAGTTTTACTCTGTATCTAACCCCGTGCTGTACCTGTCCTGGGAGTGTTTGATGGGGACAGTGTAGAGGGAGATTTACTCTGTATCTAACCCCGTGCAGTACCTGTCCTGGGAGTGTTTGATGGGGACAGTGTAGAGGGAGCTTTACTCTGTATCTAACCCCGTGCTGTACCTGTCCTGGGAGTGTTTGATGGGGACAGTGTAGAGGGAGATTTACTCTGTATCTAACCCCGTGCTGTACCTGTCCTGGGAGTGTTTGATGAGGACAGTGTAGAGGGTGCTTTACTCTGTATCTAAGCCCGTGCTGTACCTGCCCTGGGAGTGTTTGATGGGGACAGTGTAGAGGGAGATTTACTCTGTATCTAACCCCGTGCTGTACCTGTCCTGGGAGTGTTTGATGGGGACAGTGTAGAGGGAGATTTACTCTGTATCTAACCCTGTGCTGTATCTGCCCTAGGAGTGTTTGATGGGGACAGTGTGGAGGGAGATTTACTCTGTATCTAACCCTGTGCTGTACCTGCCCTGGGAGTGTTTGATGGGGACAGTGTAGAGGGAGCTTTACTCTGTATCTAACCCTGTGCTGTACCTGTCCTGGGAGTGTTTGATGGGGACAGTGTAGAGGGAGATTTACTCTGTATCTAACCCCGTGCTGTACCTGTCCTGGGAGTGTTTGATGGGGACAGGGTAGAGGGAGCTTGACTCTGTATCTAACCCCGTGCTGTACCTGTCCTGGGAGTGTTTGATGGGGACAGTGTAGAGGGAGCTTTACTCTGTATCTAACCCCGTGCTGTACTTATCCTGGGAGTGTTTGATGGGGACAGTGTAGAGGTAACTTTACTCTGTATCTAACCCCGTGCTGTACCTGCCTTGGGAGTGTTTGATGGGGACAGTGTAGAGGGAGCTTTACTCTGTATCTAACCCCGTGCTGTACCTGTCCTGGGAGTGTTTGATGGGGACAGTGTAGAGGGAGCTCGTGCTGTGTTGAGGGCAGTTAAATACAGTGCGAGCCAGTTGACGACGTTGGGAGTTTGGGCGATCGGCGTGCCGGTGACGCGAGAGCCTTGAACGATACTTTGCCGCCTGCTGACTGCTGGTTTGGTTGTGGTTACGCAGGGACCTGTTACGGATCGGAGTGACTCTCGCTGGGCATCAGAAGAAAATCCTCAACAGTGTCCAGGCCATGAGGACTCAGGTGAAAACCCCCTTGGCAGCCCGCACCTGACTGAGATGGGAGCGGCGTGGTATCGGATAAGTGGCCCTGGGAGACGGAGGAGGATGGGAGGCCGCATCCCCCCTGGAAGCAGCCGCCTCTCGCACACAGAACTGCCTCTCGGCCTCGCTCGTGGCACGAACCCTTTGAGACCCCTCCCCGGTTCGATCCTGACCTCGGCCTTTCTGGGGGGAGGGGGGGATAGAAGGGGGGGTGGGGGGGAGGTGGTCTTTTTACTGTCGTTTTCTTCCTTTGCACTTTTGAGGGTCCAGGGCCTCCCTGCTCCCCCCCCCAGCCCCCTCCACCACCGCGCCCCCCCCCGCCACCCCCACCCCCCAACCAACCACCCGGCAAGGTTGGCATCTACCCGGTGGTGCATGGGCCCTGGCATCGCGATGGCAGACTCTCCTCCCCTCCTCCCCCCACCCCACCACCAACCCCGGGGGAGTGTGGGGGTGGGGTGGGGGGGGGGGGGCGGAGCGGGGGTGTGGAAGGGGCAGCGAGGCAGACCCTCGGTCATCGGTGGGCCTGTCCACCAGGGATCCTCGGCCCCGGCTCCTCCTTCGCAGAGACCCCAGCTCGGCGCCCCTGTGCCTGGGAATGACCACCGGCCGCGGTGAAGAACAGCGGGGACGTTTTTTTTTGGGGGGGGGTCGCGACCCCGCCACCCTGCGCCGGGTGGGGGGCGCTTCCCAGCGGCACGGCCACACCCAGGAGGAGGAAACACCGAGCCAGCGTGACGACGCCCTGTTGAAAGAGTTGACTCTGTTCAGTGAAACCTGCCCGCCTTCATATTGAAGACGAGAGAATTAAAGTTTTGTAGACTGCAGCCCTGGGAACGGGAGATCTTTATTTCCCCACCGCGAAAGTTTAATATGATTCCAGTTGGTTAACGTGTGCGGAGCGGCCTAAACTCGAGGACCATTTGTCGCCGCTCTTGTCGGAAGAGACTTTCCCATGTTTCGTGCAAATGACATAGCGACGACCAGAATGACATCAACGTGTAACCTGAGAGTGTCGTCGGCTGTGCAAATGCCTCGCACCAACTGATATCCCCTTCCTCACGGTCAGAAGGCCTGAGGCCTACTTAAGCCCTCAGCCCAAGCTTCCCCCTACCCACTCCTCACCGACGCTCCGCAGCTTTGATGGGAACCTTCGTCCACTCCCCCCCACCCCCCGCCCCGCCCCAACAACCCCCCTTCCGCCCCTCCCACTCCCCCTGGTGATCACGAGCCCGCCAGGATGTGGGCCCGCGGGGCTTTGAGGGGAGGTGCGGCCAATCGGAGGTGGGCGGCAGGGGGTTTGGGGGGGGGGCGGGGTGGTTAGGACAGCAGCCGCAGTCATGGGGAGAGGCGGTCCGTGGACTTGCCTGTGAACAGCGGAGGTTTTAAACAGAATGGTTGCCATTTTTAAGTGTTTTTATTTCCGTTGTGGGTGTTGGAGGCCCCAAGGCGGTTTTGCACAACCACCACCGCCCCCCTTCCCCCCCCCACCCCACCCTACCTTGCCTTTGTGACCCCCTGACCCTAACCCCTTCGAACTCTGATCGGTAGGTGTCGAACTGGAGGCCCCCTGCCCTTGCACCCGGTTTTCGAAAGGGGGAAACTTGGGGATGGAGCCTGTCCTGGGAAGAGTGGTGGACCCGTCCTCCAGGGCACCACCTGTCACCAGCCCCCTGTGCCGAAGTTCGAGGGAGTTGATTGTGGGGGGTGGGAGTGAGTGAACCCGGAAAGCCTGGGCCTTCACATCAAAAACGGCCAATTGGATGAGGTACAAGGAGCCAATAACAAGCCCCTTCTCCCCCACCCCACACCACCGCTCCCCCCGCCCCCCCAAAAAACCCTCAACAGCTCCCTTGCCCTTCACAACGTCACCCTGCGCTTAGGGAGGAGGGGGACATAGTTGAGCTAAGACCAGCCAAGGTGAAAGGTCAGCCAAGGTGAAATAAATCTTGACAATGTGAAGCCCACTTTGGAATTAAAATCTCTAGCTAGCTGAGACAACAATGGCTTGTGCACAATGCCTGTTCGTTCTGTAATGGTGGGATGACGATGGGAATCGCACTTGGACCCCCTGTTGACATCCACATCTCCTGGACAGGGCAGGGGTTGTCCGCCCTTCCAGTCCATGACCAGGGGGTAACCATCCCAACAACAATTGGGCCAAACTGCTTGATATTAAACTTTTTTGAATATTTAAATTGCTATGCAGATGTGACTCTGGTTTTGTCTTTCCTCATCCTCGTTCCGTGTCGGGCTGTTTTTGCTGTCAGTTGACCTTCTGGGCCTTCCTACTTGAGCCTGAGGCTCGGGCTGGGGGAGCTAGGCCTCTTCCCATCATGCAGCCTGCCTCGTTGGAGGAGGAGCTGCGGCCTGAGGAAGGGACTCAATTAAACGGAGCCTCAAATAAGAGTGCCTCACGCACAGTCGCCGGAAGGCTGTGGTTTCTTGGGCACAGAAAGATCCCACGGGTGGCAGGGCGCTTGAGTTGCTGCCGGCCGTGCCCACTGGAAGGGCCCTTCTTCTGATTGAGACCTTGAGATCTTTTAAGGTCTGCTTGAGAAGTCAGACAGGGCCCTGGGCTTGAAGGTGCTCTCCTGTATGACTGCGATTGCAGTGCTCCCAGTGCGAGGATGAGTCCCCGGAGTGGGGCTTGAACCCAGAATCTTCTAATTCAGGAGCGAGAGTGCTTGCCCGCAGTGCGACACTGCGATCTGGGCAAGTGGTCGGGTCGATTTAAGATGGGCCGAATGGCCACCTTTATACGCAATGACCTTGCCAGTTCGTTCCTCATTCCCACAGTTGTTGCACTGTCCCTTACACAATTTGTTGTTTCACACCCGTTGAGCCTCTTCATGGTGTGACAACCAAATACCCCCCCGCACCCCCCCTCAACACATGGAATTTACAGCACAGTAACAAGCCATTCAGCCCATCTGCTCTCCGCTGGTGTTTCAACTCCATACAAACCTCCTCCCACCCCCTCTTCATCTCACCCCATCCCCATATCCCTCTATTCCTTTCTCCCTCATGCGTTTATCCAGCTTCCCCCCCTTAAATGTATCTACGCGATTCACCTCGACCACTCCCTGTGAGAGTGAATCCCACATTCTCTCTGCTCTCTGGGTGAAGAAGTTTCTCCTGAATTCCCCGTTTGGGCTTATTAGTGCCGATCTTACATTTATGACCTCTGCCACCACCCCCCCCCGCTAGTTCTGATGTCCCTCACAAGTGGAAACATCTTCTCTACGTCTACCCTATTGAAACCACCCCCCCCCCACCTTTTATAATTTTTAAAGACCTCAGCCTTCTCTTTTCTAGGGAAAAGAGCTCCGGCCTGTTCAGCCTTTCATGATTGTTGCTATCTCTTAAGTTTTGGTATCGTCCCGGTAAACTTGTGTTTGCGTTTCTCTCCGGTGGCTCAATACCTGTTTTTGTTTCTCTCTCTCTCTCTCTCTCTCGTAAGGTGGAGAGCAGAACTGTCTTAACGAAGGTTCGGTACAAGTTTACCATGTCGGTGTAACTTTACCCCTTCAGAATCCTTAACGATTTCGATCAGGTCAGCCTTTGCCCTAGTCCTTCTCCGGGGAAGGCCATTTGGAGGGAGGATTGGATCCTCACCTGTACAGTGTGAGAGAGAGAGACACACAGAGTGAAACAGAAACAAGGGCCAGAGCAAGATAGAGGCAACAGTGCGCGAAACAGAAAGAGAGAGAGACCAGAGTGCGAGAGACAGAGAGAGAGAGGGTCCAGAGTGCGAGAGACACAGAGAGAGACGGAGAGGGTCCAGAATGCGAGAGGGAGAGACGGAGAGGGTCCAGAGGGCGAGAGGGAGAGACGGAGAGGGTCCAGAGGGCGAGAGGGAGAGACGGAGAGGGTCCAGAGGGCTAGAGGGAGAGACGGAGAGGGTCCAGAGGGCGAGAGGGAGAGACGGAGAGGGTCCAGAGGGCGAGAGGGAGAGACGGAGAGGGTCCAGAGGGCGAGAGGGAGAGACGGAGAGTGTCCAGAGGGCGAGAGGGAGAGACGGAGAGGGTCCAGAGGGCGAGAGGCGGAGACAGAGACGGAGAGGGTCCAGAGGGCGAGAGGCGGAGACAGAGACGGAGAGGGTCCAGAGGGCGAGAGGCGGAGACAGAGACGGAGAGGGTCCAGAGGGCGAGAGGCGGAGACAGAGACGGAGAGGGTCCAGAGGGCGAGAGGCGGAGACAGAGACGGAGAGGGTCCAGAGGGCGAGAGGCGGAGACAGAGACGGAGAGGGTCCAGAGGGCGAGAGGCGGAGACAGAGACGGAGAGGGTCCAGAGGGCGAGAGGCGGAGACAGAGACGGAGAGGGTCCAGAGGGCGAGAGGCGGAGACAGAGACGGAGAGGGTCCAGAGGGCGAGAGGCGGAGACAGAGACGGAGAGGGTCCAGAGGGCGAGAGGCGGAGACAGAGACGGAGAGGGTCCAGAGGGCGAGAGGCGGAGACAGAGACGGAGAGGGTCCAGAGGGCGAGAGGCGGAGACAGAGACGGAGAGGGTCCAGAGGGCGAGAGGCGGAGACAGAGACGGAGAGGGTCCAGAGGGCGAGAGGCGGAGACAGAGACGGAGAGGGTCCAGAGGGCGAGAGGCGGAGACAGAGACGGAGAGGGTCCAGAGGGCGAGAGGCGGAGACAGAGACGGAGAGGGTCCAGAGGGCGAGAGGCGGAGACAGAGACGGAGAGGGTCCAGAGGGCGAGAGGCGGAGACAGAGACGGAGAGGGTCCAGAGGGCGAGAGGCGGAGACAGAGACGGAGAGGGTCCAGAGGGCGAGAGGCGGAGACAGAGACGGAGAGGGTCCAGAGGGCGAGAGGCGGAGACAGAGACGGAGAGGGTCCAGAGGGCGAGAGGCGGAGACAGAGACGGAGAGGGTCCAGAGGGCGAGAGGCGGAGACAGAGACGGAGAGGGTCCAGAGGGCGAGAGACAGAGAGAGACAGAGACAGAGCCAGTGAGGATCCAGAGTCCCCGAGCCAGTGAGGGCCCAGAGTCCCCGAGCCAGTGAGGGCCCAGAGTCCCCGAGCCAGTGAGGGCCCAGAGTCCCCGAGCCAGTGAGGGCCCAGAGTCCCCGAGCCAGTGAGGGCCCAGAGTCCCCGAGCCAGTGAGGGCCCAGAGTCCCCGAGCCAGTGAGGGCCCAGAGTCCCCGAGCCAGTGAGGGCCCAGAGTGCCCGAGTCAGTGAGGGCCCAGAGTGCGAGAGACAGAGACAGAGAGAGTCCAGAGTGCAAGAGAGAGAGAGAGAGAGACATGGACCGAGACAGAGAGTCCAGAGTGCGAGTGAGACCGAAAGAGACAGAGAGATTGCAGAGTGCGAGAGAGACCGACAGAGACAGAGAGATTGCAGAGTGCGAGAGAGACCGACAGAGACAGAGATTGCAGAGTGCGAGAGAGAGAGAGAGAGACAGGGACTGAGACATAGAGAGTCCATAGTGCGAGAGAGACAGACAGAGACATAGAGAGTCCATAGTGCGAGAGAGACAGACAGAGACAGAGAGAGTCCAGAGTGCGAGACAGACAGACAGAGACAGAGAGAGTCCAGCGTGTGAGAGAGACAGACAGATAGGCAGAGAGAGTCCAGAGTGCAAGAGAGAGAGACAGGGACTGAGACAGAGAGAGTCCAGAGTTTGAGAGAGACAGACAGAGACAGAGGGAGTCCAGAGTGTGAGAGAATCAGACAGAGACAGAGAGAGTCCCGAGTGCGAAAGAGAGATAGAGAGACAGGGACCGAGACAGAGAGAGTCCAGAGTGCGAGAGAGACAGACAGAGACAGAGAGAGTCCAGAGTGTGAGAGAATCAGACAGAGACCGAGAGAGAGTCCAGAGTGCGAGAGAGAGAGAGAGACAGGGACCGTGACAGAGAGAGTCCAGAGTGCGAGAGAAACAGACGAGACAGAGTCTAGAGTGTGAGAGATTCATACAGAGAGTCCAGGGTGTGAGAGAGACAGACAGCGACAGAGAGAGTCCAGAGTGCGAGAGATAGAGACAGACAGAGACGGAGAGAATCCAGAGTGCAAGAGAGACAGATAGAGACAGACAGAGAGAGTCTAGACTGCGAGAGAGAGAGAAACAGGGCCCGAGACAGAGAGAGTCCAGAGTGTGACAGAGACAATCCAGAGTGCGAGGGAGACAGATGAGACAGAGTCTAGAGTGTGAGAGAATTAGACAGAGACCGAGACAGAGTCCAGACTGCGAGAGCGACAGAGACAGACACAGAGAGAGTCCAGAGTGCTAGAGAGAGAGATGAGATAGAGTCTAGAGTGTGAGAGAATCAGACAGAGACAGCGAGAGTCCCGGGTGCGAGAGAGAGACAGGGACCGAGACAGAGAGGGTCCAGAGTGCGAGAGAGAGAGACAGACAGGGACAGAGACAGAGAGAGTCCAGAGTGCGAGAGAGAGAGACAGAGAGGGTCCAGAGTGCGAGAGACAGAGACAGAGAGGGTCCAGAGTGCGAGAGAGAGAGACAGAGAGGGTCCAGAGTGCGAGAGACAGAGACAGAGAGGGTCCAGAGTGCGAGAGACAGAGACAGAGGGGGTCCAGAGTGCGAGAGACAGAGACAGAGGGGGTCCAGAGTGCGAGAGACAGAGACAGAGGGGGTCCAGAGTGCGAGAGACAGAGACAGAGAGGGTCCAGAGTGCGAGAGACAGAGACAGAGAGGGTCCAGAGTGCGAGAGACAGAGA
This sequence comes from Carcharodon carcharias, assembly GCF_017639515.1. NCBI lineage: Eukaryota > Metazoa > Chordata > Chondrichthyes > Lamniformes > Lamnidae > Carcharodon > Carcharodon carcharias. Next base: position 16,993,892 of record NC_054499.1, read on the forward strand.
CAGAGAGGGTCCAGAGTGCGAGAGACAGAGACAGAGAGGGTCCAGAGTGCGAGAGACAGAGACAGAGAGGGTCCAGAGTGCGAGAGACAGAGACAGAGAGGGTCCAGAGTGCGAGAGACAGAGACAGAGGGGGTCCAGAGTGCGAGAGACAGAGACAGAGGGGGTCCAGAGTGCGAGAGACAGAGACAGAGGGGGTCCAGAGTGCGAGAGACAGAGACAGAGGGGGTCCAGAGTGCGAGAGACAGAGACAGAGGGGGTCCAGAGTGCGAGAGACAGAGACAGAGGGGGTCCAGAGTGCGAGAGACAGAGACAGAGGGGGTCCAGAGTGCGAGAGACAGAGACAGAGGGGGTCCAGAGTGCGAGAGACAGAGACAGAGGGGGTCCAGAGTGCGAGAGACAGAGACAGAGGGGGTCCAGAGTGCGAGAGACAGAGACAGAGGGGGTCCAGAGTGCGAGAGACAGAGACAGAGGGGGTCCAGAGTGCGAGAGACAGAGACAGAGGGGGTCCAGAGTGCGAGAGACAGAGACAGAGGGGGTCCAGAGTGCGAGAGACAGAGACAGAGGGGGTCCAGAGTGCGAGAGACAGAGACAGAGGGGGTCCAGAGTGCGAGAGACAGAGACAGAGGGGGTCCAGAGTGCGAAGAGACAGATACAGAGGGGGATCCAGAGTGCGAGAGACAGAGACAGAGGGGGTCCAGAGTGCGAGAGACAGAGACAGAGGGGGTCCAGAGTGCGAGAGACAGAGACAGAGGGGGTCCATAGTGCGAGAGACAGAGACAGAGGGGGTCCATAGTGCGAGAGACAGGAGACAGAGGGGGTTCCAGAGTGCGAGAGAACAGAGACAGAGGGGGTCCCAGAGTGCGAGAGACAGAGACAGAGGGGTTCCAGAGTGGCGAGAGACAGAGACAGAGGGGGTCAGAGTGCGAGAGACAGAGTCAGAGGGGGTCCAGAGTGCGAGAGACAGAGACAGAGGGGGTCCAGAGTGCGAGAGACAGAGACAGATGGGGGTCCAGATTGCTGAGAGACAGAGACAGAGGTGGTCCAGAGTGCGAGAGACAGAGACAGGAGGGTCCAGAGTGCGAGAGACAGAGACAGAGGGGGTCCAGAGTGCGAGAGACAGAGACAGAGGGGGGTCCAGAGTGCGAGAGACAGAGACAGAGGGGGTCCAGAGTGCGAGAGACAGAGACAGAGGGGGTCCAGAGTGCGAGAGACAGGACAGGAGGGGGTCCAAGTGCAGAGAACAGAGACAGGAGGGGTCCAGAGTGCGAGAGACAGAGACAGAGGGGGTCCAGAGTGCGAGAGACAGAGACAGAGGGGGGTCCAGAGTGCGAGAGCAGAGACGAGAGGGGTTCCAGAGTGCGAGAGACAGAGACGAGGGGGTCCAGAGTGCGAGAGACAGAGACAGAGGGGGTCCAGAGTGCGAGAGACAGAGACAGAGGGGGTCCAGAGTGCGAGAGACAGAGACAGAGGGGGTCCAGAGTGCGAGAGACAGAGACCAGAGGGGGTCCAGAGTGCGAGAGACAGAGACAGAGGGGGTCCAGAGTGCGAGAGACAGAGACAGAGGGGGTCCAGAGTGCGAGAGACAGAGACAGAGGGGGGTCCAGAGTGCGAGAGACAGAGACAGAGGGGGTCCAGAGTGCGAGAGACAGAGACAGAGGGGGTCCAGAGTGCGAGAGACAGAGACAGAGGGGGTCCAGAGTGCGAGAGACAGAGACAGAGGGGGGTCCAGAGTGCGAGAGACAGAGACAGAGGGGGTCCAGAGTGCGAGAGACAGAGACAGAAGGGGGTCCAGAGTGCGAGAGACAGAGACAGAGGGGGTCCAGAGTGCGAGAGACAGAGACAGAGGGGGTCCAGAGTGCGAGAGACAGAGACAGAGGGGGTCCAGAGTGCGAGAGACAGAGACAGAGGGGGTCCAGAGTGCGAGAGACAGAGACAGAGGGGGTCCAGAGTGCGAGAGACAGAGACAGAGGGGGTCCAGAGTGCGAGAGACAGAGACAGAGGGGGTCCAGAGTGCGAGAGACAGAGACAGAGGGGGTCCAGAGTGCGAGAGACAGAGACAGAGGGGGTCCAGAGTGCGAGAGACAGAGACAGAGGGGGTCCAGAGTGCGAGAGACAGAGACAGAGGGGGTCCAGAGTGCGAGAGACAGAGACAGAGGGGGTCCAGAGTGCGAGAGACAGAGACAGAGGGGGTCCAGAGTGCGAGAGACAGAGACAGAGGGGGTCCAGAGTGCGAGAGACAGAGACAGAGGGGGTCCAGAGTGCGAGAGACAGAGACAGAGGGGGTCCAGAGTGCGAGAGACAGAGACAGAGGGGGGTCCAGAGTGCGAGAGACAGAGACAGAGGGGGTCCAGAGTGCGAGAGACAGAGACAGAGGGGGTCCAGAGTGCGAGAGACAGAGACAGAGGGGGTCCAGAGTGCGAGAGACAGAGACAGAGGGGGTCCAGAGTGCGAGAGACAGAGACAGAGGGGGTCCAGAGTGCGAGAGACAGAGACAGAGGGGGTCCAGAGTGCGAGAGACAGAGACAGAGGGGGTCCAGAGTGCGAGAGACAGAGACAGAGGGGGTCCAGAGTGCGAGAGACAGAGACAGAGGGGGTCCAGAGTGCGAGAGACAGAGACAGAGGGGGTCCAGAGTGCGAGAGACAGAGACAGAGGGGGTCCAGAGTGCGAGAGACAGAGACAGAGGGGGTCCAGAGTGCGAGAGACAGAGACAGAGGGGGTCCAGAGTGCGAGAGACAGAGACAGAGGGGGTCCAGAGTGCGAGAGACAGAGACAGAGGGGGTCCAGAGTGCGAGAGACAGAGACAGAGGGGGTCCAGAGTGCGAGAGACAGAGACTGAGGGGGTCCAGAGTGCGAGAGACAGAGACAGAGGGGGTCCAGAGTGCGAGAGACAGAGACAGAGGGGGTCCAGAGTGCGAGAGACAGAGACAGAGGGGGTCCAGAGTGCGAGAGACAGAGACAGAGGGGGTCCAGAGTGCGAGAGACAGAGACAGAGGGGGTCCAGAGTGCGAGAGACAGAGACAGAGGGGGTCCAGAGTGCGAGAGACAGAGACAGAGGGGGTCCAGAGTGCGAGAGACAGAGACAGAGGGGGTCCAGAGTGCGAGAGACAGAGACAGAGGGGGTCCAGAGTGCGAGAGACAGAGACAGAGGGGGTCCAGAGTGCGAGAGACAGAGACAGAGGGGGTCCAGAGTGCGAGAGACAGAGACAGAGGGGGTCCAGAGTGCGAGAGACAGAGACAGAGGGGGTCCAGAGTGCGAGAGACAGAGACAGAGGGGGTCCAGAGTGCGAGAGACAGAGACAGAGGGGGTCCAGAGTGCGAGAGACAGAGACAGAGGGGGTCCAGAGTGCGAGAGACAGAGACAGAGGGGGTCCAGAGTGCGAGAGACAGAGACAGAGGGGGTCCAGAGTGCGAGAGACAGAGACAGAGGGGGTCCAGAGTGCGAGAGACAGAGACAGAGGGGGTCCAGAGTGCGAGAGACAGAGACAGAGGGGGGTCCAGAGTGCGAGAGACAGAGACAGAGGGGGTCCAGAGTGCGAGAGACAGAGACAGAGGGGGTCCAGAGTGCGAGAGACAGAGACAGAGGGGGTCCAGAGTGCGAGAGACAGAGACAGAGGGGGTCCAGAGTGCGAGAGACAGAGACAGAGGGGGTCCAGAGGGCGAGAGACAGAGACAGAGGGGGTCCAGAGTGGCGAGAGACAGAGACAGAGGGGGTCCAGAGGGCGAGAGACAGAGACAGAGGGGGTCCAGAGTGCGAGAGACAGAGGACAGAGGGGGGTCCAGAGTGCGAGAGACAGAGACAGAGGGGGTCCAGAGTGCGAGAGACAGAGACAGAGGGGGTCCAGAGTGCGAGAGACAGAGACAGAGGGGGTCCAGAGTGCGAGAGACAGAGACAGAGGGGGTCCAGAGTGCGAGAGACAGAGACAGAGGGGGTCCAGAGTGCGAGAGACAGAGACAGAGGGGGTCCAGAGTGCGAGAGACAGAGACAGAGGGGGTCCAGAGTGCGAGAGACAGAGACAGAGGGGGTCCAGAGTGCGAGAGACAGAGACAGAGGGGGTCCAGAGTGCGAGAGACAGAGACAGAGGGGGTCCAGAGTGCGAGAGACAGAGACAGAGGGGGTCCAGAGTGCGAGAGACAGAGACAGAGGGGGTCCAGAGTGCGAGAGACAGAGACAGAGGGGGTCCAGAGTGCGAGAGACAGAGACAGAGGGGGTCCAGAGTGCGAGAGACAGAGACAGAGGGGGTCCAGAGTGCGAGAGACAGAGACAGAGGGGGTCCAGAGTGCGAGAGACAGAGACAGAGGGGGTCCAGAGTGCGAGAGACAGAGACAGAGGGGGTCCAGAGTGCGAGAGACAGAGACAGAGGGGGTCCAGAGTGCGAGAGAGACAGAGACAGAGGGGGTCCAGAGTGCGAGAGACAGAGACAGAGGGGGTCCAGAGTGCGAGAGACAGAGACAGAGGGGGTCCAGAGTGCGAGAGACAGAGACAGAGGGGGTCCAGAGTGCGAGAGACAGAGACAGAGGGGGTCCAGAGTGCGAGAGACAGAGACAGAGGGGGGTCCAGAGTGCGAGAGACAGAGACAGAGGGGGTCCAGAGTGCGAGAGACAGAGACAGAGGGGTCCAGAGTGCGAGAGACAGAGACAGAGGGGGTCCAGAGTGCGAGAGACAGAGACAGAGGGGGTCCAGAGTGCGAGAGACAGAGACAGAGGGGGTCCAGAGTGCGAGAGACAGAGACAGAGGGGGTCCAGAGTGCGAGAGACAGAGACAGAGGGGGTCCAGAGTGCGAGAGACAGAGACAGAGGGGGTCCAGAGTGCGAGAGACAGAGACAGAGGGGGTCCAGAGTGCGAGAGACAGAGACAGAGGGGGTCCAGAGTGCGAGAGACAGAGACAGAGGGGTCCAGAGGGCGAGAGACAGAGACAGAGGGGGTCCAGAGGGCGAGAGACAGAGACAGAGGGGGTCCAGAGTGCGAGAGACAGAGACAGAGGGGGTCCAGAGGGCGAGAGACAGAGACAGAGGGGGTCCAGAGGGCGAGAGACAGAGACAGAGGGGGTCCAGAGTGCGAGAGACAGAGACAGAGGGGGTCCAGAGTGCGAGAGACAGAGACAGAGGGGGTCCAGAGTGCGAGAGACAGAGACAGAGGGGGTCCAGAGTGCGAGAGACAGAGACAGAGGGGGTCCAGAGGGCGAGAGACAGAGACAGAGGGGGTCCAGAGTGCGAGAGACAGAGACAGAGGGGGTCCAGAGGGCGAGAGACAGAGACAGAGGGGGTCCAGAGTGCGAGAGACAGAGACAGAGGGGGTCCAGAGTGCGAGAGACAGAGACAGAGGGGGTCCAGAGTGCGAGAGACAGAGACAGAGGGGGTCCAGAGTGCGAGAGACAGAGACAGAGGGGGTCCAGAGTGCGAGAGACAGAGACAGAGGGGGTCCAGAGTGCGAGAGACAGAGACAGAGGGGGTCCAGAGTGGCGAGAGACAGAGACTGAGGGGGTCCAGAGTGCGAGAGACAGAGACTGAGGGGGTCCAGAGTGCGAGAGACAGAGACTGAGGGGGTCCAGAGTGCGAGAGACAGAGACTGAGGGGGTCCAGAGTGCGAGAGACAGAGACTGAGGGGGTCCAGAGTGCGAGAGACAGAGACTGAGGGGGTCCAGAGTGCGAGAGACAGAGGACTGAGGGGGTCCAGAGTGCGAGAGACAGAGACTGAGGGGGTCCAGAGTGCGAGAGACAGAGACTGAGGGGGTCCAGAGTGCGAGAGACAGAGACTGAGGGGGTCCAGAGTGCGAGAGACAGAGACTGAGGGGGTCCAGAGTGCGAGAGACAGAGACTGAGGGGGTCCAGAGTGCGAGAGACAGAGACTGAGGGGGTCCAGAGTGCGAGAGACAGAGACTGAGGGGGTCCAGAGTGCGAGAGACAGAGACTGAGGGGGTCCAGAGTGCGAGAGACAGAGACTGAGGGGGTCCAGAGTGCGAGAGACAGAGACTGAGGGGGTCCAGAGTGCGAGAGACAGAGACTGAGGGGGTCCAGAGTGCGAGAGACAGAGACTGAGGGGGTCCAGAGTGCGAGAGACAGAGACTGAGGGGGTCCAGAGTGCGAGAGACAGAGACTGAGGGGGTCCAGAGTGCGAGAGACAGAGACTGAGGGGGTCCAGAGTGCGAGAGACAGAGACTGAGGGGGTCCAGAGTGCGAGAGACAGAGACTGAGGGGGTCCAGAGTGCGAGAGACAGAGACTGAGGGGGTCCAGAGTGCGAGAGACAGAGACTGAGGGGGTCCAGAGTGCGAGAGACAGAGACTGAGGGGGTCCAGAGTGCGAGAGACAGAGACTGAGGGGGTCCAGAGTGCGAGAGACAGAGACTGAGGGGGTCCAGAGTGCGAGAGACAGAGACTGAGGGGGTCCAGAGTGCGAGAGACAGAGACAGAGGGGGTCCAGAGTGCGAGAGACAGAGACAGAGGGGGTCCAGAGTGCGAGAGACAGAGACAGAGGGGGTCCAGAGTGCGAGAGACAGAGACAGAGGGGGTCCAGAGTGCGAGAGACAGAGACAGAGGGGGTCCAGAGTGCGAGAGACAGAGACAGAGGGGGTCCAGAGGGCGAGAGACAGAGACAGAGGGGTCCAGAGGGCGAGAGACAGAGACAGAGGGGGTCCAGAGGGCGAGAGACAGAGACAGAGGGGGTCCAGAGGGCGAGAGACAGAGACAGAGGGGGTCCAGAGGGCGAGAGACAGAGACAGAGGGGGTCCAGAGGGCGAGAGACAGAGACAGAGGGGGTCCAGAGGGCGAGAGACAGAGACAGAGGGGGTCCAGAGGGCGAGAGACAGAGACAGAGGGGGTCCAGAGGGCGAGAGACAGAGACAGAGGGGGTCCAGAGGGCGAGAGACAGAGACAGAGGGGGTCCAGAGGGCGAGAGACAGAGACAGAGGGGGTCCAGAGGGCGAGAGACAGAGACAGAGGGGGTCCAGAGGGCGAGAGACAGAGACAGAGGGGGTCCAGAGGGCGAGAGACAGAGACAGAGGGGGTCCAGAGGGCGAGAGACAGAGACAGAGGGGGTCCAGAGGGCGAGAGACAGAGACAGAGGGGGTCCAGAGGGCGAGAGACAGAGACAGAGGGGGTCCAGAGGGCGAGAGACAGAGACAGAGGGGGTCCAGAGGGCGAGAGACAGAGACAGAGGGGGTCCAGAGGGCGAGAGACAGAGACAGAGGGGGTCCAGAGGGCGAGAGACAGAGACAGAGGGGGTCCAGAGGGCGAGAGACAGAGACAGAGGGGGTCCAGAGGGCGAGAGACAGAGACAGAGGGGGTCCAGAGGGCGAGAGACAGAGACAGAGGGGGTCCAGAGGGCGAGAGACAGAGACAGAGGGGGTCCAGAGGGCGAGAGACAGAGACAGAGGGGGTCCAGAGGGCGAGAGACAGAGACAGAGGGGGTCCAGAGGGCGAGAGACAGAGACAGAGGGGGTCCAGAGGGCGAGAGACAGAGACAGAGGGGGTCCAGAGGGCGAGAGACAGAGACAGAGGGGGTCCAGAGGGCGAGAGACAGAGACAGAGGGGGTCCAGAGGGCGAGAGACAGAGACAGAGGGGGTCCAGAGGGCGAGAGACAGAGACAGAGGGGGTCCAGAGGGCGAGAGACAGAGACAGAGGGGGTCCAGAGGGCGAGAGACAGAGACAGAGGGGGTCCAGAGGGCGAGAGACAGAGACAGAGGGGGTCCAGAGGGCGAGAGACAGAGACAGAGGGGGTCCAGAGGGCGAGAGACAGAGACAGAGGGGGTCCAGAGGGCGAGAGACAGAGACAGAGGGGGTCCAGAGGGCGAGAGACAGAGACAGAGGGGTCCAGAGGGCGAGAGACAGAGACAGAGGGGGTCCAGAGGGCGAGAGACAGAGACAGAGGGGGTCCAGAGGGCGAGAGACAGAGACAGAGGGGGTCCAGAGGGCGAGAGACAGAGACAGAGGGGGTCCAGAGGGCAGAGACAGAGACAGAGGGGGTCCAGAGGGCGAGAGACAGAGACAGAGGGGGTCCAGAGGGCGAGAGACAGAGACAGAGGGGGTCCAGAGGGCGAGAGACAGAGACAGAGGGGGTCCAGAGGGCGAGAGACAGAGACAGAGGGGGTCCAGAGGGCGAGAGACAGAGACAGAGGGGGTCCAGAGGGCGAGAGACAGAGACAGAGGGGGTCCAGAGGGCGAGAGACAGAGACAGAGGGGGTCCAGAGGGCGAGAGACAGAGACAGAGGGGGTCCAGAGGGCGAGAGACAGAGACAGAGGGGGTCCAGAGGGCGAGAGACAGAGACAGAGGGGGTCCAGAGGCGAGAGACAGAGACAGAGGGGGTCCAGAGGGCGAGAGACAGAGACAGAGGGGGGTCCAGAGGGCGAGAGACAGAGACAGAGGGGGTCCAGAGGGCGAGAGACAGAGACAGAGGGGGTCCAGAGGGCGAGAGACAGAGACAGAGGGGGGTCCAGAGGGCGAGAGACAGAGACAGAGGGGGCCCAGAGGGCGAGAGACAGAGACAGAGGGGGTCCAGAGGGCGAGAGACAGAGACAGAGGGGGTCCAGAGGGCGAGAGACAGAGACAGAGGGGGTCCAGAGGGCGAGAGACAGAGACAGAGGGGGTCCAGAGGGCGAGAGACAGAGACAGAGGGGGTCCAGAGGGCGAGAGACAGAGACAGAGGGGGTCCAGAGGGCGAGAGACAGAGACAGAGGGGGTCCAGAGGGCGAGAGACAGAGACAGAGGGGGTCCAGAGGGCGAGAGACAGAGACAGAGGGGGTCCAGAGGGCGAGAGACAGAGACAGAGGGGGTCCAGAGGGCGAGAGACAGAGACAGAGGGGGTCCAGAGGGCGAGAGACAGAGACAGAGGGGGTCCAGAGGGCGAGAGACAGAGACAGAGGGGTCCAGAGGGCGAGAGACAGAGACAGAGGGGGTCCAGAGGGCGAGAGACAGAGACAGAGGGGGTCCAGAGGGCGAGAGACAGAGACAGAGGGGGGTCCAGAGGGCGAGAGACAGAGACAGAGGGGGGTCCAGAGGGCGAGAGACAGAGACAGAGGGGGTCCAGAGGGCGAGAGACAGAGACAGAGGGGGTCCAGAGGGCGAGAGACAGAGACAGAGGGGGTCCAGAGGGCGAGAGACAGAGACAGAGGGGGTCCAGAGGGCGAGAGACAGAGACAGAGGGGGTCCAGAGGGCGAGAGACAGAGACTCAGGGGGTCCAGAGGGCGAGAGACAGAGACTCAGGGGTCCAGAGGGCGAGAGACAGAGACTCAGGGGGTCCAGAGGGCGAGAGACAGAGACTCAGGGGGTCCAGAGGGCGAGAGACAGAGACTCAGGGGGTCCAGAGGGCGAGAGACAGAGACTCAGGGGGTCCAGAGGGCGAGAGACAGAGACTCAGGGGGTCCAGAGGGCGAGAGACAGAGACTCAGGGGGTCCAGAGGGCGAGAGACAGAGACTCAGGGGGTCCAGAGGGCGAGAGACAGAGACTCAGGGGGTCCAGAGGGCGAGAGACAGAGACAGAGGGGGTCCAGAGGGCGAGAGACAGAGACAGAGGGGGTCCAGAGGGCGAGAGACAGAGACAGAGGGGGTCCAGAGGGCGAGAGACAGAGACAGAGGGGGTCCAGAGGGCGAGAGACAGAGACTCAGGGGGTCCAGAGGGCGAGAGACAGAGACTCAGGGGGTCCAGAGGGCGAGAGACAGAGACTCAGGGGGTCCAGAGGGCGAGAGACAGAGACTCAGGGGGTCCAGAGGGCGAGAGACAGAGACTCAGGGGGTCCAGAGGGCGAGAGACAGAGTCTCAGGGGGTCCAGAGGGCGAGAGACAGAGACTCAGGGGGTCCAGAGGGCGAGAGACAGAGACTCAGGGGGTCCAGAGGGCGAGAGTCAGAGACTCAGGGGGTCCAGAGGGCGAGAGACAGAGACTCAGGGGGTCCAGAGGGCGAGAGACAGAGACTCAGGGGGTCCAGAGGGCGAGAGACAGAGACTCAGGGGGTCCAGAGGGCGAGAGACAGAGACTCAGGGGGTCCAGAGGGCGAGAGACAGAGACTCAGGGGCTCCTGAGGGCGAGAGACAGAGACTCAGGGGGTCCAGAGGGCGAGAGACAGAGACAGAGGGGGTCCAGAGGGCGAGAGACAGAGACAGAGGGGGTCCAGAGGGCGAGAGACAGAGACAGAGGGGGTCCAGAGGGCGAGAGACAGAGACAGAGGGGGTCCAGAGGGCGAGAGACAGAGACAGAGGGGGTCCAGAGGGCGAGAGACAGAGACAGAGGGGGTCCAGAGGGCGAGAGACAGAGACAGAGGGGGTCCAGAGGGCGAGAGACAGAGACAGAGGGGGTCCAGAGGGCGAGAGACAGAGACAGAGGGGGTCCAGAGGGCGAGAGACAGAGACAGAGGGGGTCCAGAGGGCGAGAGACAGAGACAGAGGGGGTCCAGAGGGCGAGAGACAGAGACAGAGGGGGTCCAGAGGGCGAGAGACAGAGACAGAGGGGGTCCAGAGGGCGAGAGACAGAGACAGAGGGGGTCCAGAGGGCGAGAGACAGAGACAGAGGGGGTCCAGAGGGCGAGAGACAGAGACAGAGGGGGTCCAGAGGGCGAGAGACAGAGACAGAGGGGGTCCAGAGGGCGAGAGACAGAGACAGAGGGGGTCCAGAGGGCGAGAGACAGAGACAGAGGGGGTCCAGAGGGCGAGAGACAGAGACAGAGGGGGTCCAGAGGGCGAGAGACAGAGACAGAGGGGGTCCAGAGGGCGAGAGACAGAGACAGAGGGGGTCCAGAGGGCGAGAGACAGAGACAGAGGGGGTCCAGAGGGCGAGAGACAGAGACAGAGGGGGTCCAGAGGGCGAGAGACAGAGACAGAGGGGGTCCAGAGGGCGAGAGACAGAGACAGAGGGGGTCCAGAGGGCGAGAGACAGAGACAGAGGGGGTCCAGAGGGCGAGAGACAGAGACAGAGGGGGTCCAGAGGGCGAGAGACAGAGACAGAGGGGGTCCAGAGGGCGAGAGACAGAGACAGAGAGGGTCCAGAGGGCGAGAGACAGAGAGGGTCCAGAGGGCGAGAGACAGAGAGGGTCCAGAGGGCGAGAGACAGAGAGAGTCCAGAGTGTGAGAGTATCAGACAGAGACAGAGAGAGTCCAGAGTGCGAGAGAGAGAGAGAGAGACAGGGACCGAGACAGAGAGAGTCCAGAGTGCGAGAGAGAGAGACAGACAGAGAGAGAGAGACTCCAGAGTGCGAGAGAGAGAGACAGACAGAGACAGAGAGACTCCAGAGTGTGAGAGAGAGGGACAGACAGGGACCGCGACAGAGTCAAGAGTGCGAGAGAGACAGACAGAGACAGAGTTCAGAGTGCGAGAGAAAGAGACAGACAGAGACAGAGAGAGACCAGAGTGCGAGAGACAGAGACAGACAGAGACAGGGAGGGTCCAGAGGGCGAGAGACAGAGACTGAGAGGGTCCAGAGGGCGAGAGAGCGAGACTGAGAGGGTCCAGAGGGCGAGAGACCGAGACAGAGAGGGTCCAGAGGGCGAGAGACAGAGACAGAGTCCACAGGGCGAGGGGGAGAGACAGAGTCCACAGGGCGAGGGGGAGAGACAGAGAGGGTCCAGAGGGTGAGGTTGAGAGACGGAGGGGGCCCCGAGTACGAGGGGGAGAGACGGAGGGGGCCCCGAGGGCGAGGGGGGGAGACGGAGGGGGCCCAGAGGGCGAGGGCGAGAGACGTAGGGGGCCCAGAGGGCGAGGGGGAGAGACGGAGGGTGCCCCGAGGGCGAGGGGGAGAGACGGAGGGTGCCCCGAGGGCGAGGGGGAGAGACGGAGGGGGCCCCGAGGGCGAGGGTGAGAGACGGAGGGGGCCCAGAGGGCGAGGGGGAGAGACGGAGGGGGCCCAGAGGGCGAGGGGGAGAGACGGTGGGGGCCCAGAGGGCGAGGGGGAGAGACGGATGGGGCCCAGAGGGCGAGAGGGACAGACCGAGGGGGTCCAGAGGGCGAGGGGGAGGGACAGACCGAGGGGGTCAAGAAGGCGAGGGGGAGGGACAGACCGAGGGGGTCCAGAGGGCAAGGCGGAGGGACAGACTGAGGCGATCCAGAGGGAGAGACAGAGACAGAGAGAATCCAGAGTGCAAGAGAGAGAGACAGAGACAGAGTTCAGAGTGCGAGAGAAAGAGACAGACAGAGACAGAGAGAGTCCAGAGTGCGAGAGACAGAGACAGAGAGGGTCCAGAGGGCGAGAGACAGAGACAGAGAGGGTCCAGAGGGCGAGAGACAGAGACAGAGAGGGTCCAGAGGGCGAGAGACAGAGACAGAGAGGTTCCAGAGGGCGAGAGACGAAGACAGAGAGGGTCCAGAGGGCGAGAGATCGAGACAGAGAGGGTCCAGAGGGCGAGAGATCGAGACTGAGAGGGTCCAGAGGGCGAGAGACCGAGACAGAGAGGGTCCAGAGGGCGAGGGGGAGAGACAGAGAGAGTCCAGAGGGCGAAGTTGAGAGACGGAGGGGGCCCCGAGTACGAGGGGGAGAGACGGAGGGGGCCCAGAGGGTGAGGGGGAGAGACGGAGGGGGCCCAGAGGGCGAGGGGGAGAGACGGAGGGGGCCCAGAGGGCGAGGAGGACAGACCGAGGGTGTCCAGAGGGCGAGGGGGAGGGACAGACCGAGGGGGTCAAGAAGGCGAGGGGGAGGGACAGACCGAGGGGGTCCAGAGGGCGAGGCGGAGGGAGAGACCGAGGCGATCCAGAGGGAGAGACAGACACAGAGAGAGTCCAGAGTGCAAGAGAGAGAGAGAGGGACCAAGACAGAGATAGCCCAGAGTGCGAGAGAGACAGACAGAGACAGAGAGACTCCAGAGTGTGAGAGAGAGGGACAGACAGGGACCGCGACAGAGTCAAGAGTGCGAGAGAGACAGACAGAGACAGAGTTCAGAGTGCGAGAGAAAGAGACAGACAGAGACAGAGAGAGACCAGAGTGCGAGAGACAGAGACAGACAGAGACAGGGAGGGTCCAGAGGGCGAGAGACAGAGACTGAGAGGGTCCAGAGGGCGAGAGAGCGAGACTGAGAGGGTCCAGAGGGCGAGAGACCGAGACAGAGAGGGTCCAGAGGGCGAGAGACAGAGACAGAGTCCACAGGGCGAGGGGGAGAGACAGAGTCCACAGGGCGAGGGGGAGAGACAGAGAGGGTCCAGAGGGTGAGGTTGAGAGACGGAGGGGGCCCCGAGTACGAGGGGGAGAGACGGAGGGGGCCCCGAGGGCGAGGGGGGGAGACGGAGGGGGCCCAGAGGGCGAGGGCGAGAGACGTAGGGGGCCCAGAGGGCGAGGGGGAGAGACGGAGGGTGCCCCGAGGGCGAGGGGGAGAGACGGAGGGTGCCCCGAGGGCGAGGGGGAGAGACGGAGGGGGCCCCGAGGGCGAGGGGGAGAGACGGAGGGGGCCCCGAGGGCGAGGGGGAGAGACGGAGGGGGCCCAGAGGGCGAGGGGGAGAGACGGTGGGGGCCCAGAGGGCGAGGGGGAGAGACGGATGGGGCCCAGAGGGCGAGAGGGACAGACCGAGGGGGTCCAGAGGGCGAGGGGGAGGGACAGACCGAGGGGGTCAAGAAGGCGAGGGGGAGGGACAGACCGAGGGGGTCCAGAGGGCAAGGCGGAGGGACAGACTGAGGCGATCCAGAGGGAGAGACAGAGACAGAGAGAATCCAGAGTGCAAGAGAGAGAGACAGAGACAGAGTTCAGAGTGCGAGAGAAAGAGACAGACAGAGACTGAGTGAGTCCAGAGTGCGAGAGACAGAGACAGAGAGGGTCCAGAGGGCGAGAGACAGAGACAGAGAGGGTCCAGAGGGCGAGAGACAGAGACAGAGAGGGTCCAGAGGGCGAGAGACAGAGACAGAGAGGTTCCAGAGGGCGAGAGACGAAGACAGAGAGGGTCCAGAGGGCGAGAGATCGAGACAGAGAGGGTCCAGAGGGCGAGAGATCGAGACTGAGAGGGTCCAGAGGGCGAGAGACCGAGACAGAGAGGGTCCAGAGGGCGAGGGGGAGAGACAGAGAGAGTCCAGAGGGCGAAGTTGAGAGACGGAGGGGGCCCCGAGTACGAGGGGGAGAGACGGAGGGGGCCCAGAGGGTGAGGGGGAGAGACGGAGGGGGCCCAGAGGGCGAGGGGGAGAGACGGAGGGGGCCCAGAGGGCGAGGAGGACAGACCGAGGGTGTCCAGAGGGCGAGGGGGAGGGACAGACCGAGGGGGTCAAGAAGGCGAGGGGGAGGGACAGACCGAGGGGGTCCAGAGGGCGAGGCGGAGGGAGAGACCGAGGCGATCCAGAGGGAGAGACAGACACAGAGAGAGTCCAGAGTGCAAGAGAGAGAGAGAGGGACCAAGACAGAGATAGCCCAGAGTGCGAGAGAGACAGACAGAGACAGAGAGAGTCCAGAGTGTGAGAGAGACAGACAGGGACAGAGAGAGTCCAGAGTGCGAGAGAGACAGACAGAGACAGAGACATAGAGAGTCCAGAGTGTGAGAGAAACAGGAACCGAGACAGAGAGAGTCCAGAGTGCAAGAGAGACAGACGAGACAGAGTCTAGAGTGTGAGAGAATCGGACAGACACAGAGAGAGTCCGGAGTGCAAGAGAGAGAGAGAGACAGGGAAAGAGACAGAGTGCAGAGTGCGAGAGAGACAGGGACCGAGACAGAGGGAGTCCAGAGTGCGAGAGAGACAGAGAGAGACAGAGAGAGTCCAGAGTGCGAGAGAGACAGCAGGAGAGAGAGACAGAGAGAGTCCAGAGTTTGAGAGAGACAGACAGAGACAGAGAGAGTCCAGAGTGCGAGAGAGACAGACAGAGACAGGGACTGAGACAGAGAGAGTCCAGAGTGCGAGAGAGACAGATAGAGACAGAGAGAGTCCAGTGTGCGACAGACAGACAGAGACAGAGAGAATCCAGCGTGTGCGAGAGACAGACAGACAGGCAGAGAGTCCAGAGTGCGAGAGAGAGAGACAGGGACTGAGACAGAGAGAGTCCAGAGTGTGAGAGAATCAGACAGAGACAGAGAGAGTCCAGAGTGCAAGAGAGACAGACGAGACAGAGTCTAGACTGTGAGAGAATCGGACAGACACAGAGAGAGTCCGGAGTGCAAGAGAGAGAGAGAGACAGGGAATGAGACAGAGTGCAGAGTGCGAGAGAGACAGGGACCGAGACAGAGGGAGTCCAGAGTGCGAGAGAGACAGAGAGAGACAGAGAGAGTCCAGAGTGCGAGAGAGACAGCAGGAGAGAGAGACAGAGAGAGTCCAGAGTTTGAGAGAGACAGACAGAGACAGAGAGAGTCCAGAGTGCGAGAGAGACAGACAGAGACAGGGACTGAGACAGAGAGAGTCCAGAGTGCGAGAGAGACAGATAGAGACAGAGAGAGTCCAGTGTGCGACAGACAGACAGAGACAGAGAGAATCCAGCGTGTGCGAGAGACAGACAGACAGGCAGAGAGTCCAGAGTGCGAGAGAGAGAGACAGGGACTGAGACAGAGAGAGTCCAGAGTGCGAGAGAGAGAGACAGACAGAGAGAGAGACAGAGAGTGTCCAGAGTTCGAGAAAGACAGACAGAGACAGAGACACAGTCCAGAGTGCAAGAGACACAGAAAGAGACAGAGACAGAGAGAGTCCAGAGTGCGAGAGAGAGAGAGAGACAGGGACCGAGACAGAGAGAGTCCAGAGTGCTAGAGAGAGAGACGAGATAGAGTCTAGAGTGTGAGAGAAGCAGACAGAGACAGAGAGAGTCCCGGGTGCGAGAGAGAGAGAGAGAGAGACAGGGACCGAGACAGAGAGAGTCCAGAGTGCAAGAGAGACAGAGACAGAGAGATTTCAGAGTGCAAGAGAGAGAGAGAGAGAGAGACAGGGACCGAGACAGAGAGAGTGCAGAGTGCAAGAGAGAGAGAGAGACAGGGACCGAGACAGAGGAAGTCCAGAGTGCAAGAGAGACAGACGAGATAGAGTCTAGAGTGTGAGAGAATCAGACAGAGACAGAGAGAGTCCAGAGTGCAAGAGGGAGAGAGAGACAGGGACCGAGACAGAGTCCAGATTGTGCAAGAGACAGTGACCGAGATAGAGAGTCCAGAGTGCGAGAGAGACAGACAGAGACAGAGAAAGAGACAGAGACAGAGAGAGTCCAGATTGCGAGAGAGACAGACAGAGAAAGAGAGAGTCCAGAAAGCGAGTGAGAGAGAGACAGTCAGAGACAGGGACCAAGACAGAGAGAGTCCCGAGTGCAAGAGAGACAGAGACAGAGAGATTCCAGAGTGCGAGAGAGAGAGAGAGAGAGAGACAGGGACCGAGACAGAGAAAGTCCAGAGTGCAAGAGAGACAGATGAGACAGAGTCTAGAGTGTGAGAGAATCAGACAGAGACAGAGAGAGTCCAGAGTGCAAGAGGGAGAGAGAGACAGGGACCGAGACAGAGTCCAGATTGCGCAAGAGACAGTGACCGAGACAGAGAGAGTCCAGAGTGCGAGAGAGAGAGACAGGGACTGGGACAGAGAGAGTCCAGAGTGTGAGAGTATCAGACAGAGACAGAGAGAGTCCCGAGTGCGAGAGAGAGAAAGAGAGACAGGGACCGAGACAGATAGAGTCCAGAGTGCAAGAGAGAGAGAGAGACAGGGACCAAGACAGAGAGAGTCCAGAGTGCGAGAGAGACAGACAGACAGACAGAGAGAGTCCAGAGTGCGAGAGAGAGAGACAGACAGAGACAGAGAAACTCCAGAGTGCGAGAGAGAGAGAGAGACAGGGACCGAGACAGAGAGAGTCCAGAGTGCTAGAGAGAGAGACGAGATAGAGTCTAGAGTGTGAGAGAAGCAGACAGAGACAGAGAGAGTCCCGGGTGCGAGAGAGAGAGAGAGAGAGACAGGGACCGAGACAGAGAGAGTCCAGACTGCGAGAAAGAGGCAGACAGAGACAGAGAGATTTCAGAGTGTGAGAGAGACAGACAGAGTCAGAGAGAGTCCAGAGTGCGAGAGAGACAGACAGAGACAGAGAAAGAGACAGAGACAGAGAGAGTCCAGATTGCGAGAGAGACAGACAGAGAAAGAGAGAGTCCAGAAAGCGAGTGAGAGAAAGACAGTCAGAGACAGGGACCAAGACAGAGAGAGTCCAGAGTGTGAGAGAGACATGGACCGAGACAGAGAGAGTCCAGAGTGCGAGAGAGATAGATAGAGACAGAAAGAGTCCAGAGTGCAAGAGAGAGAGAGATACAGGGACCGAGACAGAGAGAGTCCAGAGTGCGAGAGAGACAGGGACTGAGACAGAGAGAGTCCAGAGTGCGAGAGAGATAGATAGAGACAGAAAGAGTCCAGAGTGCAAGTGAGAGAGAGATACAGGGACCGAGACAGAGAGAGTCCAGAGTGCAAGAGAAAGAGAGAAATAGGGACCGAGACAGAGAGAGTCCAGAGTGCAAGAGAGACAGACAGAGACAGAGAGAGTCCAGAGTGCCAGAGAGACAGACGAGACAGAGTCTAGAGTGTGAGAGAATCAGACAGAGACAGAGAGAGTCCAGAGTGCAAGAGAGAGAGAGACAGGGACCGAGACAGAGTCCAGAGTGCGAGAGAGAGAGACAGAGACAGAGAGAGTCCAGAGTGCGAGAGAGAGAGAGAGACAGGGACCGTGACAGAGAGAGTCCAGTGTGCGAGAGAGACAGACAGAGACAGAGAGAGTCCACAGTGCGAGAGAGAGAGAGAGAGAGAGACAGGGACCAAGACAGAGAGAGTCCAGAGTGCGAGAGAGACAGACAGAGACAGGTACTGAGACAGAGAGATTCCATAGTGCGAGAGAGACAGACAGAGACAGAGAGAGTCCAGCGTGTGAGAGAGACAGACAGACAGCCAGAGGGAGTCCAGAGTGCAAGAGAGAGAGACAGAGACTGAGACAGAGAGAGTCCAGAGTGTGAGAGAGAGACGGAGACAGAGAGTCCAGAGTCTGAGAGAATTAGACAGAGACCGAGAGTCCAGAGTGCGAGAGAGACAGAGAGAGAGAGAGAGAGAGTCCAGAGTGCGAGAGAGACAGACAGAGACAGAGAGAGTCCAGAGTGCGAGAGAGAGAGACAGGGACCGTGACAGAGGGAGTCCAGAGTGCGAGAGTGACAGACAGAGACAGAGTCCAGAGTGTGAGAGACACAGACAGAGGCAGATAGAGTCCATAGTGCAAGACAGAGAGACAGGGACCAAAACAGAGAGGTCCAGAGTGCGAGAGAGACAGACAGAGACAGAGTCCAGAGTGCGAGAGAGACAGACAGAGACAGAGAGTCCAGAGTGTGAGAGAGACAGAGAGAGTCCAGAGTGTGACAGAGACAGACAGAGACAGCCCAGCGTGCGAGAGAGACAGACAGAGACAGAGAGATTCCAGAGTGCGAGAGAGAGAGAGAGACAGGGACCGAGACAGAGAGAGTCCAGAGTGCAAGAGAGACCGACAGAGACAGAGAGATTCCAGAGTGTGAGAGAGAGAGAGATAGACAGGGACCGAGACAGAGAGAGTGCAGAGTGCAAGAGAGAGAGAGAAATAGGGACCGAGACAGAGAGAGTCCAGAGTGCAAGAGAGACAGACAGAGACAGAGAGAGTCCAGAGTGCGAGAGAGACAGACAGAGACAGGGAGAGTCCAGCGTGTGAGAGAGACAGACAGACAGCCAGAGAGATTCCAGAGTGCGAGAGAGAGAGACAGGGACTGAGACAGAGTCCAGAGTGTGAGAGAGAGACGGAGACAGAGAGAGTCCAGAATGTGAGAGAATTAGACAGAGACCGAGAGAGAGTCCAGAGTGCAAGAGAGACCGACAGAGACAGAGAGATTCCAGAGAGTGAGAGAGAGAGAGATAGACAGGGACCGAGATAGAGAGAGTGCAGAGTGCAAGAGAGACAGACAGAGACAGAGAGAGTTTAGAGTGTGAGAGAGACAGACGAGACAGAGTCTAGAGTGTGAGAGAATCAGACAGAGACAGAGTCCAGAGTGCAAGAGAGGGAGACAGGGACTGAGACAGAGTCCATAGTGCGAGAGAGACAGACAGATACAGAGAGAGTCCAGCGTGTGAGAGAGACAGACGTAGACAGAGGGAGTCCAGAGTGTGAGAGAATCAGACAGAGACAGAGAGAGTCTGGAGTGCGAGAGAGAGAGAGAGAGACAGGGACCGAGACAGAGAGAGTCCAGAGTGCGAGAGAGACAGAAAGAGACAGAGAGAGTCCCGAGTGCGAGAAAGAGAGAGAGAGAGACAGGGACAGAGACACGGAGAGTCCAGAGCGTGAGAGAGACAGACAGAGACAGAGAGAGTCCAGAGTGTGAGAGAATCAGACAGAGACCGGGAGAGAGTCCAGAGTGCGAGAGAGAGAGACAGGGACCGAGACAGAGAGTATCCAGAGTGCGACAGAGAGATTGAGACAGGGACTGAGACAGAGAGAGTCCAGAGTGCGAGAGGGACAGACAGAGACAGAAAGAGTCCAGAGTGCAAGAGAGAGAGACAGGGACCGAGACAGAGAAAGTCTAGAGTGCAAGAGAATCAGACAGAGACAGAGAGAGTCCAGAGTGCAAGAGAGACAGACAGAGAAAGAGAGAGTCCAGAGTGTGAGAGAGACAGACGAGACAGAGTCTAGAGTGTGAGAGAATCAGACAGAGACAGAGTCCAGCGTGCAAGAGGGAGAGAGAGACAAGGACCGAGACAGAGTCCAGATTGCGCGAGAGACAGTGACCGAGACAAAGAGAGTCCAGAGTGCGAGAGAGACAGACAGACAGAGAGAGTCCAGAGTGCAAGAGAGACAGACAGAGACAGAGACAGGGAGAGTCCAGAGTGCGAGAGAGACAGACAGAGACAGGGACCGAGACAGAGAGAGTCCAGAGTGTAGAGAGAGACAGACAGAGACAGAGAGAGTCCAGCATGTGAGAGAGGCAGACAGACAGCCAGAGAGAGTCCAGAGTGCGAGAGAGGCAGACAGAGACAGAGACAGAGAGATTCCAGTGTGCGAGAGAGACAGACAGAGACAGAGACTGTCCAGAGTGCGAGAGAGAGAGACAGGGACTGAGACAGAGAGAGTCCAGAGTGTGAGAGAATCAGACAGAGACTGAGAGAGTCCAGAGTGCGAGGGAGAGAGAGAGAGAAAGGGACCGAGACAGAGAGAGCCAGAGTGCGAGAGAGACAGAAAGAGACAGAGAGAGTCCAGAGTGTGAGAGAGACAGACAGAGAGAGAGTCCAGAGTGTGAGAGAATCAGACAGAGACCGAGAGAGAGTCCAGAGTGCGAGAGAGACAGACAGAGAGAGAGAGTCCAGAGTGTGAGAGAATCAGACAGAGACCGAGAGAGAGTCCAGAGTGCGAGATAGAGAGAGAGAGAGAGAGAGAGACAGGGACCGTGACAGAGAGAGTCCAGAGTGCGAGAGAGACAGACGAGACAGAGTCTAGAGTGTGAGAGAATCATACAGAGAGTCCAGAGTGTGAGAGAGACAGACAGCGACAGAGAGAGTCCAGAGTGCGAGAGATAGAGACAGACAGAGACAGAGACAGATAGAGTCCAGAGTGCGAGAGAGACAGACAGAGACAGACAGAGAGAGTCTAGACTGAGAGAGAGACAGGGCCTGAGACAGAGAGAGTCCAGAGTGTGACAGAGACAGACAGAGACAGTCCAGAGTGTGAGGGAGACAGACGAGACAGAGTCTAGAGTGTGAAAGAATTACACAGAGACAGAGAGAGAGTCCAGAGTGCGAGAGAGACAGAGACAGACAGAGACAGAGACAGAGAGAGTCCAGAGTGCGAGAGAGAGAGACAGACAGAGACAGAGACAGAGAGAGCCCAGAGTGTGAGAGAGACAGAGACAGAGAGACAGTCCAGAGTGCAAGAGAGACAGAAAGAGACAGAGACAGAGAGAGTCCAGAGTGCAAGAGAGAGAGAGAGAGAGAGACAGGGACTGAGACAGAGAGAGTCTAGAGTGTGAGAGAATCAGACAGAGACAGAGAGAGTCCCGGGTGCGAGAGAGAGAGAGAAAGACAGGGACCGAGACAGAGAGAGTCCAGAGTGCAAGAGAGACAGACAGAGACAGAGAGATTCCAGAGTGCGAGAGAGACAGACAGAGACAGAGAAAGAGACAGAGACAGAGAGAGTCCAGATTGCGAGAGAGACAGACAGAGACAGAGAGAGTCCAGAATGCGAGAGAGAGAGTCAGACAGAGACAGGGACCGAGACAGAGAGAGTCCAGAGTGCGACAGAGAGATTGAGACAGGGACCGAGACAGAGAGAGTCCAGAGTGCAAGAGAGACAGACAGAGACAGAAAGATTCCAGAGAGCAAGAGAGAGAGAGAGACAGGGACCGAGACAGAGAAAGTCCAGAGTGCAAGAGAGACAGACAGCGACAGAGAGAGTCCAGAGTGTGAGACAGACAGACAAGACAGTGTCTAGAGTGTGAGAGAATCAGACAGAGACAGAGAGAGTCCAGAGTGCAAGAGGGAGAGAGAGACAGGGACCGAGACAGAGTCCAGATTGCGCGAGAGACAGTGACCGAGACAGAGACAGTCCAGAGTGCGAGAGAGACAGACAGAGACAGAGAGAGTCCAGAGTGCGAGAGAGACAGACAGAGACAGGGACTGAGACAGAGAGAGTCCAGAGTGCGAGAGAGACAGACAGAGACAGAGAAAGTCCAGAGTGCGAGAGAGAGCGACAGACAGAGACAGAGACAGAGTCCAGAGTGCGAGAGAGACAGGGACCAAGACAGAGAGAGTCCAGAGTGCAAGAGAGAGAGTGAGAGACAGGGACCGAGACAGAGAGAGTCCAGAGTCCAAGGGAGAGAGAGAGACAGGGACCGAGACAGAGAGAGTCCAGAGTGCAAGAGAGACAGACAGAGACAGAGAGATTCCAGAGTGTGAGAGAGAGAGAGAGACAGGGACCGAGTCAGAGAGAGTGCAGAGTGCAAGAGAGAGAGAGAGACAGGGACCGAGACAGAGAGAGTCCAGAGTGCAAGAGAGACAGACAGAGACAGAGAGAGTCCAAAGTGCGAGACAGACAGACGTGACAGAGTCTAGAGTGTGAGTGAATTAGACAGAGACAGAGAGAGTCCAGAGTGCAAGAGAGAGAGACAGGGACAGGGACCGAGACAGAGAGAGTCCAGAGTGCGAGAGAGACAGACAGAGACAGAGAGATTCCAGAGTGTGAGAGAGAGAGAGAGACAGGGACCGAGACAGAGAGCGTCCAGAGTCCAAGAGAGAGAGAGAAAGGGACCGAGACAGAGTCCAGAGTGCGAGAGACACAGTGACCGAGACAGAGAGAGTCCAGAGTGCGAGAGAGACAGATGAGACAGAGTCTAGAGTGTGAGAGAATCAGACAGAGACAGAGAGAGTCCCGAGTGCGAGAAAGAGATAGACAGACAGGGTCCGAGACAGAGTCCAGAGTGCGAGAGAGACAGACAGAGACAGAGAGCGTCCAGAGTGCGAGAGAGACAGACAGAGAGAGTCCAGAGTGCGAGAGGGAGAGAGAGAGACAGAGACAGAGAGAGTCCAGAGTTCGAGAGAGACAGACAGAGACAGAGACAGAGAG
The DNA here is from genome assembly GCF_017639515.1 of Carcharodon carcharias. Taxonomy (NCBI): domain Eukaryota; kingdom Metazoa; phylum Chordata; class Chondrichthyes; order Lamniformes; family Lamnidae; genus Carcharodon; species Carcharodon carcharias. Next base: position 17,016,338 of record NC_054499.1, read on the forward strand.
AATCCAGAGTTTGAGAGAGACAGACAGAGACAGAGAGAGTCCAGTGTGCGAGGGAGAGAGACAGAGACATGGACAGAGACAGAGAGAGTCCAGCGTATGAGACAGAGAGAGAGAGACAGGGACTGAGACAGAGAGAGTCCAGAGTGTGACAGAGATAGACAGAGACAGAGAGAGTCCAGAGTGCGAGAGAGACAGAGAGAGTCCAGATTGCGAGAGAGACCGACAGAGAGAGTCCAGAGTGCGAGAGAGACAGACAGAGACAGAGAGAGAGACAGAGAGAGTCCAGAGTGCGAGAGAGACAGACAGAGACAGAGAGAGAGACAGAGAGAGTCCAGAGTGCGAGAGAGACAGACATAGACAGGGACTGGGACAGAGAGAGTCCAGAGTGCGAGAGAGACAGAGAGAGTCCAGATTGCGAGAGAGACCGACAGAGAGAGTCCAGAGTGCGAGAGAGACAGACAGAGACAGAGAGAGAGACAGAGAGAGTCCAGAGTGCGAGAGAGACAGACAGAGACAGAGAGAGAGACAGAGAGAGTCCAGAGTGCGAGAGAGACAGACATAGACAGGGACTGGGACAGAGAGAGTCCAGAGTGCGAGAGAGACAGAGAGAGTCCAGATTGCGAGAGAGACCGACAGAGAGAGTCCAGAGTGCGAGAGAGACAGACAGAGACAGAGAGAGAGACAGAGAGAGTCCAGAGTGCGAGAGAGACAGACAGAGACAGAGAGAGAGACAGAGAGAGTCCAGAGTGCGAGAGAGACAGACATAGACAGGGACTGGGACAGAGAGAGTCCAGAGTACGAGGGAGACAGACAGAGACAGAGAGAGTCCAGAGTGGAAGAGAGACAGACAGACAGGGACCGAGACAGAGAGAGTCCAGAGTGCGAGAGAGACAGACAGAGACAGAGTCTAGGGTGTGAGAGAATCAGGCAGAGACAGAGAGTCCAGAGTGCGAGAGAGACAGACAGAGACAGAGACAGAGAGAGTCCAGAGTGCAAGAGGGACAGACAGAGGGACAGACAGATGCAGGGAGCAATGCGGCTGATCCGAAGTGAAGCGACCTTTTGGAGGCGAGAGAGAGAGAGAGATAGAGCCGAGGGAATTCCATCAAAGAGATTGCAATGCTTTGAAGGCAGTCCTGAGATGCTGCAGGAGGCGGGGGGCGGGAGGGTGGTGCGGTGATGTGGGAGAGAGGGAGAGAGGGAGGGGGGCGGTGGTGTGGGAGAGAGGGAGGGGGGCGGTGGTGTGGGAGAGAGGGAGGGGGGCGGTGGTATGTTGGGGGTGTGGGGGGTTGGTGTGGGGGGGCTGGTGTGTAGGGGGGGTAGGGGGGGTGGTGGGGGGTGGGGCGGTGTTGTGGGGTGGGGGAGACAGACGGTGGTGTCTGGGGGGTGGGGGGGTGTGGGGGGGGTGGTGTGTAGGGGGGTGGGGGGGGTGGGGCGGTGCTGTGGGGTGGGGGAGACAGACTGTTGGGGGGGGGGTAAGTTTGTAGGTAGGGATTTGGCTCTTGATGACAGGAGATCCCAGGCAGGACCAGCCTGTCTTATGTTGGCACAAACCCGCTGCAGGGACATTTCTGCCCAACTCGTCTACAGTTTATAAAGACACTTTGCTGCTTTTTTTTTAACCAAGAGTGGGTCCTGTCTTGATTTTTCCAAGTTGGGTTTGGAGGGGGTGGAAGGGCATCAGTTTTAACCAAGTTAGAGGCTTCCCCGGGGTCCTAGCTCCCGCTGATGGATGAGGTGGTTTCACAGAAGCTCGAGGTTCACCCTCACTGAATCGAGGGGGTGATGTCTCCGGGGCCCTAGCTCCCACCGAAGAACTTTGGTGGTGGGGTCGCCTCCGCCGGACTCCGAGGCTTCCCCAGGGTTCTAGCTCCCGATATCCGGACACCGAGTGCGGCACAAGCGGAGGCCATTCAGCCCATCTGGTCTGTGCTGGCGATTGCGCTCCGCACCTGTTCAGGATGCCCTTCCATTCCGTTGTCCCTGAACAGCATCATTTCTCCCCTTTTAATGTCGCCAGGAAACAGCGATTTATATGGTGGCTTTCATCATCTCAAGGCACTTCACGGGGTGGGGGGGGGGTGCGGGGTGGGGGGGTGCTTTATAAAACAAAGTCTGCCACCCGAGAGGCATGAGGAGATATTAGGGACAGGTGACCATAAACTTGGTCAAAGAGGTCGGTTTTTAAGGAGCGTCATAAAGGCGGAGAGGTTTAGGGAGGGGATTCCAGAGCTTGAGACCCAGGCACAGGCGCCAGTGGTTGAGCGATTAAAACCAGGAATGGCCGGGAATGGATGGGGCGCAGGGATCTCGGAGGGTTTTGGGGGCTGGGGGAGGATCAGGGAGGGATTTGAAAACAAGGATGAGAATTTTAAAATCAAGGCGTTGCTTGACCGGGAGCCTCAGCAAGTACAGGGGGTGCAATAGGAGAACGGGACTCGGTGTGAGGCAAGATAATTGTCGGAAGCATGAGAGGGGGGGAAGAGGAGGAATTTATTTTATATAAATGCAGCGAGTTGTGATCTAGAAAGCATCGCCTGAACAGCCGGTGGGAAGCAGATTTAATAGAAACTTTCAAAAAGGGATCTGCTAACTACTTGAGTGGGAAAAATTTGCAGGCTAAGGGGGTAAGGGGCAGGGGAGCTGCAACTATTCAGATTCAAAAGAGCCAGCACAGGCATGAGGGGCTGAATGGCCTCCTCCTGTGCTGTGAGGTTACAGGAGACAGTCTGTGAGATCTGCAGCAAGTGTTGAAGGCGGGTTCGACAGGAACTTACCCTGACACCTACACACACAATCTGTCAGCACTTGGGGATCTCCGGTATAACAGCTGCATAGTCAGAGGTGTCGTATTCAAACATCAAAAACTGCAAACAAGCCTGATCTCCTTCCCTCCCAGTGATTCTCTCTCTCTGAAACTCGTCCCCCTCCTGTCACTCACTCTTCACTGCTCCTTCACCCTCTCAACTTCCCTCTCCCTCTCTCTCCCCCCTATCTCACTCTCCCCCTCTCTCTTCCCCCACCTCTCTCTTCCTCCACCTCTCTCTTCCCCCCTCTCTCTCTCTTCCCCTCCTCTCTCTCTCTTTCCCCCCTCTCCCTCTCTTGGCCCCCTCTCTCTCTCTCTCTCTCGCTCCCCTCTCTCTCTCTCTCTTGCTCCTCTCTTTCTCTCTCTCTCTCTCGGTCCCCTCTCTCTCTCTCTTGGCCCCCTCTCCCTTGCTCCTCTCTCTCTCTCTTGCTCCTCTCTCTCTCTCTTGCTCCTCGCTCTCGCTCTCTCTCTCGCTCCCCTCTCTCTCTCTCTTCTCCCCCTCTCTCTCTTCCTCCTCTCTCTCTCTCTTCTCCCCCTCTCTCTCTTCCCCCTCTCTCTCTCTTCCCCCCCTCTTTCTCTTCCCCCTCTCTCTCTCTTCCCCCCTCTCTCTTCCCCCTCTCTTCCCCCTCTCTCTTCCCCCCCTCTCTCTTCCCCCCCTCTCTCCTTCGCCCCCTCTCTCCTTCGCCCCCTCTCTCCTTCGCCCCCTCTCTCTCTTCCCCCCTCTCTCTCTCTTCCCCTCTCTCTCTCTCTCTCTTCCCCTCTCTCCCTCTCTCTCTATCCCCTCTCTCTCTCTCTCTTCCTCTCTCTCTCTCTCTCTCTCCCTCTCTCTCTATCCCCTCTCTCTCTCTCTTCCCCCTCTCTCTCTCTTCCCCCTCTCTCTCTTGGCCCCCTCTCTCTTGCTCCCCTCTCTCTCTCTCTTGGCCCCCTCTCTCTCGCTCTCACTCCTCTCTCTCTCTCTTGCTCCCCTCTGTCTCTCTCTTCCCACTCTCTCTCTCTTCCCCCTCTCTCTCTCTCTCTCTTGGCCCCCTCTCTCTTGCTCCTCTCTCTCTCTCTCTCTTGCTCCCCTCTCTCTCTCTCTCTTCACCCCTCTCTCTCTCTCTCTTCACCCCTCTCTCTCTTTCACCTCCCTCTCTCTCTCTCTTCACCCCCCCCTCTTTCCCATCCCTGCCCCCTACCCCGGCCTCTCTCATTACAGCTGAGAGCGACTGCCCTTGAAATCAGAGGCACATTTGACCCGGTGTGGCATTAAGCAGCCCCAGCAAAACTGGAGTCAATGGGAATCGGGGGGAGGGGAAACTCCCCACTGGTTGGAGTCATACCTAGCACAGAGCAAGATGGTTGGAGGCCAATCATCTCAGTCCCATGAAGTTGCTGCAGGAGTTCCTCAGGGTAGTGGCCTCGGCCCAACCATCTTCAGCTGCTTCATCAACTCCCCTCCCTCCAGCGTAAGGTCAGAATTAGGGGGTGTTTTTTGAAGGTTACACGTTGTGCAGTTCTGTTCACAACTCCTCAGACACTGTTCCAGTGAAGCCCAACGCAAACTGGAGGAACAACACCTCATCTTCCAACTAGGCACTTTACAGCCTTCCGGACTGAATATTGAATTCAACAACTTCAGATCATGAACTCTCCCCTCCATCCCCACTCCCTTTCCGATCCCCTTTTTCCCAATAATTTATAATTTTTTTTACAAATATATTTTTCTTTTCCCTCCTATTTTTAAATTTATTTCCATCTATTGTTTCATCTCCACCTTTTGGCCCATTTCGATCCCTTCCCCCCCACCCCACCCCCACTAGGGCCATCTGCCACTAGCTTGTCCTGCTTGCTACCCTTAATGTCCCCATTAGCACCTCCTTTAGATAATATCACCACTGTCAACACCCTTTTGTCCTTTTGTCTGTGACACCTTTGGCAGTCTCTTCTTTGTCTCCACCTATCACTGGCCCTCTATCGAGCTCTACCTGTCCCACCCACCCCCCTCTACCAGCTTATATTTCATCACATTTCTATAGGTCTTAACTCTGAAGAAGGGTCAGACAGACTTGAGTATCCCTCTCCACAGATGCTGTCAGACCTGCTGAGTTTTTCCAGGTATCTTTGTTTTTGGTTCAGACATTGAAATGATCCCTGCCCCCAGACCTGGACAATAAGTACCAGGCAACGACCACCTATCCCCGACCAGAGGGAATCCAACCATTTTTGCTTGGCGTTCAGCAGCATCGCCAACCTCCTGGCGAGTCAGGACCTGAGGAGAGGGAACCGTTAATACCATAATGTTGGGACCAAGAGGGAGAGTCAGGTGGTTAATGGGTCAGTGGTGTTTTGGAAATAGAGTCAAGCAAATGTGAGATGGGCCTCGTGGACGAGATGAACATAAGGAGGACAGAAGGGGGCGAATGAAACGAGAGAAAGATGTGAGTTCAGTGTCCCCCCAGGAAAGGCCTTCCCTCAGTTGGAAGTTCCCCTCCAAGCCACTCACCATCCTGACTTGGAAATATATCGGCCGTTCCTTCACTGTCGCTGGTCAAAATCCTGGAACTCCCTCCCTAACAGCAGAGTGGGTGTACCTACACCACGTGGACTGCAGCGGCTCAAGAAGGCAGCTCACCACCACCTTCTCAAGGGGCAATTAGGGATGGGAAGTAAATGCTGGGCCCAGCCAGCGACACCCACTCTCTCTTCCCCCTCTCTCTCTCCCCTCTCTCTCTTTCGCTTCCCCCCCCGCCACCCCCTCTCTCTCTTTCCCCTCTCTCTCTCTTGCCCCCCTGAATCAGAAAAGAGAACTTCACTCAATTGGGTCCAGAGTTTGGAGAAAGTTTATCCTGGGGAGGGCGGGTGGATGGGGGTGAGTGATAGGGAGGGAAACGGATGAGGCAGCTGATTGGATTAGCTCAATCTTAGTAACATGTCCATTAGCCCCTCACACTCGTTGGGGGTGAGGGAAGAAGGTGTTTAAGAATTGGTTTGCATAGAGAAAAGAAGCTAGGGATATCTCCTTGCGTTCCAGGATGAGCTTGGAGTAGTGAACAGTTTTAACAGGAGAATTGGACCCGATGGTGCTTCGTGTGGTCCAGTTAGACCTTGGCGGTGAATGGCTTAACCACTTTTCCTCCATATCTGTTTAAGTCAGCGTCCCTTAGGTGAGCAGGAGCAGAAACGAGGACTGTACAAGGTGAAATGGTCAGAGTGTGAGAGAGAGAGATAGTGATGGTTTTGATGGAGATAAAAGCACCGAAAGTGGAGATGAGTTTGCGGGTACGCCAATCGGTGCAGAAATGTTTGAGTGAACAGAAGACCCAAGGCCAGAACGTCGGAATTTTGAAAGTGCGGTTGTAGGAGGATCGGGAGAGGGGACCTTCTGGACAGGAAGATTTCAGTTTGGGAGGCCAAAGAGGGATGTGGGTGGAGGACAATATAAGGAAGTAATCGGAAATGGCCCCGTTTGCGATTGACACGTTGACAAAGTGGCAGGTCCACGTGAGATGGGCAAGGTTAGGGAGGTGGCTGCGAATACGAGTCGGGGGTTTGACATGAAGGAAGGGATTATGGGAGGATTGGAGGGTGGGGAGCTCAAAGCGAGATGGAGGCTGAAATCACCGGGGATGAGGAGTCACTTGCAGAGGTTGAGGGAGGTGAACAAGGAGAAACTTGGCGTAGTCCTGTTGGACCAAGTTGGCCTCTCCTGTTCAGGCAGGCTGAGTGCTGCTCCCCGTGTGATCTGCGTCCACTCCTGACTGAACTATTGTTGATCCTCTGGGTGGAGTGAAGGATATACTGGGCCATAAGGTTACGATGGTGGTTGAATGCAATTCTGCTGCTGCTCATGGTCCACAGTGCCTCAATACGAGTTAGGAGCAGGAGTAGGCCCTTCGAGCCTGCTCCACCACTCAATAAGATCTTGGCTGACCTGATTGTAGCCTATCCCTGATAACCTTTCACCCCCTGGTTTATCGAGAATCTGCCTTAAAAATATTCAAAAGCTCTGCTTCCACCACCTTTCGCAGAAGGGAGTTCCAAAGACTCTCAACCCTCTGAGAGAAAAAAATTTCGCCTCATCTCTGTCTTAAATGACTCCTTATTTTTAAACAGTGGGCCCTAGTTCTAGATTCTTCCACAAGTCCAGTTGTCAAACCTGTTCTAAATACGTGGCATTTAGAGCAGAGGGTGGCATCACATGGTGAGATATGGTCTCCACAGGCCTGGGCACTGGTCACTGCTCCTCCTACCGTCATGGACAGGTGCATCTGCCACAGGTAGATTGATGCAGGCAAGGTCAAGGAGGTTATTCTCATTGTTGGTTTCCTTGCCACCTGCCATAGGTCCTGTGTGGGCAGCTATGCCCTTCAGAGCTCGGCCAGTAGTGGTGCCATCCACCCACTCCTGCCAATGGGCACTGAAGGCCAAATCCAGAGTACATTCTGTGCCCTTCCCACCCTCAGTGCTTCCTCCAAGTGATGCTCAACATGGAGGAAGCACTGATTCATCAGCTGAGGGAGGGCGGTACATGGTAATCAGCAGGAGGTTTCCTTGCCCACGTTTGACCTGACGCCATGAGACTTCATTCTGCCCGGAGTCAATGTTGAGGACTCCCAGGGCAATACCCTCTCAACTGTACCGGGAGGCCTGAGGCCTAGTTCAGGCTCGAGGGGAATGGTTGGGGGAAGGGGCATCCCCTCTCACCTCTGGTGAGTCTGTCCAGCCATGGGACAGGACATACCCAGGGATGATGATGGAGGTGTCTGTTAGGTAAGATTCTGTGATTAAAAAAACAGATCGTGCTTAGTAGGCCTGACAGCATTTTTTAGAAAACTCTTTCACTGGTTGTGGCGGGGCATCGCTGTCAAGGCCAGCATTTGTTGCCCATCCCTAATTGCCCTTGAACTGAGTGGGCTCACTAGGCCATTGCAGAGGCAGAGTCAACCGCTGTGCAGGTCTGGAGTCACATGTAGGCCAGACCGGATAAAGATGGTAAACATTCACGAGCCAGGTAGGTTTGTTTACAATGATTGATGGCCGCCATTATTATTGAGACAAGCTACCCATTCCAGATTTGTTAATTGAATTTAAATTCCACCAGCTGATGTGGGATTTGAACCAGTGACCCCCCCTCCCCCAAGTATTAGCCTGGGCCTCTGGATTACAGGCCTAGTGACATTACTACTGTTCCACCATCTCCCCTTCTGTGCTGAGGGAAGCAAGTCAAAGCTGACTCTCCGTCCTGTTGACTAGTCTGTGGGACAGCTCTCCCACAAATTCCTCGCTGTTAGCGGGGAGAACTTTGCAGGGCATGACAGCCTGTCGATTCTAGATGCCTGGGTCAATGGCCAGTGGTCTGTCCAATTTTATTCTCATTCAGTTTGAGGTTTGAATGTGCGCTGAGGTTGGGGTTTTCAATGCCCCGTCAGCAAGGGTGTCTTCAGAGGCCACTTCAGGAGGGTAGGTAAGAGTCGATGACATTACTGTGGGGTTAGGAGTGGCAGGCAGGTCAAACCAGGAAGACTTCCTTCCCTGAGGGCGCATCAGTGACCTGGTGGGTTTTCAATGCCCACATGACAGTTTTCTTCCCACCATTACTGATGCTAGCTTTTTAATTCCAGATTTAATTTATTAACTGAATTTGAATACCCCCAGCTCCTGCGGTGGGTTTATGAACACATGTCTCTAGTTTACTAGTCCAGTAATATAACCACTATATTACCAAACATCCAAGTGTGAGAGTGTCTCCAACTCGCACACCAATTCGATGACTCTGAGCCCAGGAGTTTCGAGACAGAGGTATCTAGCCACCATTGAATGGTGGAGCAGGCTTGATGGGCCGAATAGCCTACTCCTGCTCCTATGTCTTATGGTCTTACCGCAGACGGGTTTGCTTGGGACACGCCCACGTTGCAGAATCTCCCCCCTTCGTTCTTCCCATCACCCTCTCCTCCCCCTTTCCTCCACACACACACGCACACTCTCTCTCTCTCTCTCTCTCCCTCTCTCCTCTCCTCCCACCTCCTCTTCTCCCTTAGCCTTCCTTTTCTTCCCTCACTTTCAGATCCCTGCCGCCTCAACGTTCAACGAGCTTTGGATGATCCACCCCCTCCACCCCACGACGACCAGGCCCCAAGGTTAACGGTGAGGCTAAAGCAGCCACCACGCCGGGCAAGGTCGGGACTCTGCCCTACCTTTGCAGATCGCGCCGAGTGCACTATTATGCCTGGCCAGACTGTAAGACTCTGAAAAGGCCACCGAACATCCCTCTACCCCCAACCATTCCCCTCAAGCCTGACCTAGGCCTCAGGCCTCCCGGTATTGTTGAGAGGGAAGTCATTTTATCCTGTGTTTTAATTAGCCGGCTGCACTAGCTTTGCCCCCAGGGACTGAGCAGGAATGCGATTGAAAACCAGACAGTAATAACCTTCCCCAAACAAAGAAATCCTGTTGTTTTTTTATTAATAACCGTGATGGGCGCTCACTAATTCCTCTTTCTTGTGTTAATGAGCTGGAGTGGCTTATCTGAATGTCGCTCTGCTGTAGATTGATTGATGAGGCACTAAGGGATGAGGCAGTTCTGTGACTGACAGGATCTGTCGCTAGGATCAGGCCCATTCCTCTCATCTGATAAAGGCTTACAAACAACACACACACACACACACAAAAAAAAGCAAGAATGAAAACCTCCATTGAACTGCAGAAGATTCATTTAATTATCCCAGGGGTTTTTTTTTTCTCTCTCCCCGCCGCTTGTTCGCTTGTGGCGTCACTCTCTTGGTGAGGCCGGGAGAAGGGGGCCCACTGCTACCTTAAAGCCTTTTGCAAGCCACTTGCCACCTGCACCCGGACGGGGAGCGCTAAGCGATTATTCCTCAAGTGCCAGGCGTCATTCGGAAATGAACTAGGTGCGTTCGTACGGAACCGATCGCGACCTCTCACTGCCCCGAAGCCCTTGGCAGCCAATGAAGCGCTTTTGTGCGCCGGAAATGGTTTTGCCAATTTGCGCACAGCAAGCTCCCACAAACAGCGGTGAGCTGGCGCGACCCAGTTAACCTGTTTTCTGGTGACGTGGGTTGAGGGATCAGTGGGAAGTTGGGTAGGATATTTTTAAAAATTCTTTCACGGGGATGTTGGCATCGCTGGCTGGGCCCAGCATTTATTGCCCATCCCTAATTGCCCCTTGAGAAGGTGGTGGTGAGCCGCCTTCTTGAGCCGCTGCAGTCCATGCGGTGTAGGTACACCCACCGTGCTGTTAGGGAGGGAGTTCCAGGATTTTGACCCAGCGACAGTGAAGGAACGGCCGATATATTTCCAAGTCAGGATGGTGAGTGGCTCGGAGGGGAACTTCCAGGTGGTGGTGATCTTATTGAAATGTACAAGGCTCTGAGGGGGGCTTGACAGGGTAGATGTTTCCACTAGTGGGGGGATCTCGAACTAGGGGACATAGTTACAGAATAAGGGGACACTCATTTGAGACTGAGATGCGAAGGAATTTCTTCTCTCAGAGGGTAGTGAATGTCTGGAATTCTCTACCCCAGAGAGTTGTGGAGGCTGGATCACTGAAAGTATTTAAAGAGGAGGTAGGTAGGTTTTTGAAACATCGGGGAGTTGAGGGTCATGAGGAGTTGAGGCCTGAGGCACATCAGCCATGATCTTATTGAATGGCAGGACAGGCTTGAGGGGCCGAATGGCCTACAGCTCCTTATGGTCTTAGGCCACTAACTCCACTCCCCCATTCCTCTGGCGGCTGTCGGACAATTTACATTCACCCGAAGGGCAGACTAGGTTTAACGTGTCCTCCGAAAGCCGGCACCTCTGGCAGTGCAGCACTCCCTCAGTGCTGCACTCTGTGGGTCAGCCTGGAATTTTTTGTATTTGGGTAACTGGACTGGGTCTCGAGCCAGCAACCTCCTGATTCAGGGCTGGTGAAGCAGTGCATGATGGGAACTGCCCATTCCTGGTTGTACCTGTGGTGTTGCCAACCCTCCAGGATTAACCTGGAGTCTCCAAAACATGAAGACCAATATCCAGGACACTGCTGTTTGCAACCCTGGAGACAAATCATAGGATTGTTACAGCACAGAAGGAGGCCATTCGGCCCATCATGTCTGTGCCAGCTCTCTAAATGAGCGTTTCACCTCGTGCCACTCCCTCTGCCTCCCCAGCACCTTGCTTCTTTCCAAATAATTATCTAATTCCTTCTTGAAGCCCTTGATTGAATCTGCCTCCCCCACGCTCTCAGGCAGCGCATTCCAGACCCTCACCACTCGCTGTGTGATAAAGTTTCTCTTCCTGTCTCCGTTGCTTCTTTTGCCAATTACCTTTGATCTGTGCCCCCTCGTTCTCGATCCTTCCACCAATGGGAACAGCTCCTCCCTCTCCACTCTGTCCAGACCCCTCACGATCTTGAACACCTCGATCAAATCTCCTCTCGGCCTTCTCTTCTCCAAGGAAAATAGTCCCAGCTTCTCCAACCTGTCTTTATAACTGAAAGTTCCTCATCCCTGGAACCATTCTCATAAACATCTTCAGCGCTCTCTCCAATGCCTTCATATCCTTCCGAAATAGCTGTGCCCAGAACTAGACGCAATACTCCAGCTGAGGTCTAACTAGTGTCTTACACGAGTTCAAAATAACGTCCTTGCTCTTGTACTCTGTGCCCCTATTAATAAAGCCCAGGATACTGTATGCTTTATTGACTGCTCTTTTCATCTGTCCCACCACCTTTAATGACTGATGCACATATACACCCAGGTCCATTGGGTGTGTGTCCACCCAGGGTCCCTCCTGCTCCCCCTTTCATGTGGTACCCTCTATTTCATATTGTCTCTCCATGTCTTTCCTACCAAAATGAATCACTTCACATTTCTCTGCTTTTAACTCCATCTGCCACCTATCCTCCCACTCCCACTTATCTACGTCCTTTTGAAGTTCTGCACTATCCTCCTCGCAGTTCGCAACGCCTCCAAGTTTTGTAGGCTCCACAAATTTTGAAATTGTTCCCTGTACGCCAAGCTCTAGGTCGTAAATATCAGGAAAAGCAAGGGTCGCGATACTGACAGCTGGGGGACTCCTCTACAAACCTTCCTTCAGCCTGAAAAACATTCATCAACCGCTGCTCTATATTTCCCGTCACTCAACCAATTTCTTATCCACTTTGCTACTGCCCCTTTTATTCCATCAGCTATGACTTTTCTCTCATGTCTGTTGTGAGGCGCTGTATCGAGTGCCTTTTGGAATTCCATGTACACCACATCAACAGCATTTCCCTTATCAGCCCTCTCTGTTGCCTCTCCAAAAAGCACCAGCAAGTTAGCCATAGTTAAGAAATAATTGTTTTGCTATTTTCTTTGAACATTTCTCTTTACCAGATATAGGAATATTGAAAATGGGGGAATAAGAGGCTGTTTGGCTGACACTCGAGCATCAACCAATTGGGTAATGAGTCCTTTTTTGCTTTCCAATTGGCGTAGGGAGACATGAGGATGGACATGTTGGCCAACTAATGGCTGGAGTGTCAGGGCAAGAAATGTGATGAAAGCTCCAGGAATACCTTTAACCACAGTTGGCAACCCTAATGCCCTGACAGGTGGCAGTATGGGGGTTGTTTTGATATGGGTGAGTGGTTCACCATAAGCCCCACTTCAAGGGCCTGTTAAGCGTCAAGCACGGGACTGGAGCCACGTATAGACCCAGACAAGAAAAGATGCCACGAGAATTTATAACGAAATAACTTGCATTTATATAGCACCTTTCATGACCTCAGGGCATCCCAAAGCGCTTTCCAGCCAACACTTTTTTTCCCCCGAAGTGTTGCCACTTGCGGCAATACAGGGGACGTGGCAGCCAATTTGCGCACAGCAAGCTCCCACGAGCAACCATGGAATAAATGGACAGATCTTCAGCCGTTCAGTAATGTTCACTTCTGCGATTCATCACAATGCCAGAGTGTCAGGGTCACGTGAAACTGATACCAGCCTTCAACGTCTAGACCTTTAAAGCTATTCTAGAGTTATTACAACACAGGAGGATGCCATTTGACCCATCGAGCGCATGCTATCTTCATCTATTGGCTTCAGAAATCAAAGTTCAATTTGCCATGTGTTAATCTATCAAACCTCAAACACTGGTTAAATATCTGCCATTGTTGAAGAGGATTCCCAGTGCAGTAATGGGATTAGTATCCTATTTAAAATATCATTCCAAGTGAACATTGTCCTATCTAGCTTCAGCAAAAATCTGCATTTATATAGTGCCTGGAGCATTGTGTGCGGTTTTGGTCTCCTTACCCAAGAAAGGATACACTTGCCATAGAGGGGGTGCAGCGAAGGTTCACCAGACTGATTCCTGGGGTGGCGGGATTTACATGAGGAGAAATTGGGCTGACTAGGCCTGTATTCACTGGAGTTTAGAAGAATGAGAGGGGATCTGATTGAAACATATAAAATTCTGACACAGCTGGACAGACTGGATGCAGGGATGATATTTCCTCTGGCTGGGGGGGTTCTAGAACAAGGGGTCACAGTCTCAGGATGTGGGGTAGGCTGTTTAAGACTGAGATGAGGAGAAACCTCTTCACTCAGAGGGTGGTGAACCTGTGGAATTCTCTACCACAGACTCTGTGGAGGCCGAGTCACTGAGTATATTTAAGAAGGGAATAGATGATTTCTAGACTCTAAAGGCATCGAGGGGTATGAGGAGAGAGTGGGAGTACGGTGTTGAGATAGAGGATCAGCCATGATCGTATTGAATGGCAGAGCAGGCTCAAAGGGCCGAATGGCCTCCTCCTGCTCCTAGTTTCTATGTTTCTATATTTAATGTGGTCAATCATCCCAAGGCAGATCACGGGAGTGAGTACCAAGCAAAACCTGACTCCGAGTCACCCGAGAGGATATTACGGCAGCAAGGGAGGTCTTAAGTAAAGGGGAAGACAGAGGCGGTGAGGTTTGCGGAGGGAGTTCCACTGTTTAGGCCCTCGGCAGCTACTGCCACTATCGGTGGAGCGATTGACATCGCCGATGCTCAAGAGGCCAGGAGCGGAGGAGCGTAGAGATCTCGGAGGGGGGTTGCAGGGCTGGGGGAGGTTACAGAGCCGCCCAGCCTTAAGGTCGTCTCTCAGGGCACCGCCTTCCCAGGGTGAATAGCCCTACTCTCTCCTCGGAGCCTGGGAAGCGGCTTCCTGGCTCTGCTCCCCCACCCCCGCCCCCCACCCCCCCGCTGCGGGTACGCTTTGCTCGATCGCTTGGCCACTGTTTACCCCTGGCCCTGGCGTGACCGGCTACTCTCGCCAGCCCCCAACTGGTGGCAGGGGATGGCGAGCGGGTAGTGGGCAGTGCCTGCTGGCACAGGAGGCGCGGAACAGTCAGGCGGACTGTCGGCATTGGTTGGAGATGGTCGGGGGGGAGGGGACGTGGGGGAAGTTGGAAGGCGGGGGCAGAGGTATAATCCCTTTGGCCTGGGAACATACCCAGGGGGTGGCGACTCTCTGCGCCATGCCAGCAGCAAACTCTGACCCTTGGTGCTGTGCCCGTGGCAGTGGGAAATCTCTCGGCCTCACTGAGGTGATGCCGTCCCTATTCATGTCAACAGGGGAAGTAGTGGAGGCAGAACCTGTTCCTGTCCAGAGATAAGCCCAAGTTAGCCACTTCACAGAAGGAGCTAATCCACTGTTCAATTGGAAGCTATTCAGAGCGTCTCGGACTGCGTTTCCCCTGTCAGCCTGGCCAAGGGCCAACTCCACATCGTTCAGCCTCCCCGTCGACCACACATCCCTCTGTCACCTTTCGAGTCTTGACCGAGCCTGATTGAAAAAAATAAGCCAAATGCAAATCATTCTCTTTGGCTTAACCCTATCCTAACTGACCCTCCCACCTTCCTCCTCCCCACCCCCGTCAGCTTCAATGGGTCCAAAACTCTGCCGGCCGGTGTCATGACTCACAACGGGTCCCGTTCACCCATCACCCCCGCTCCGTTTTATCACCGGCCAGCACTGGGGCTCCTAGTTCGGTGACGCCTCCATTTTAAAACCCGCATCCTTGTTTCTAAGTCTCTCTGTAGGCCCCGCACCCCCGCCGCTCCCTAACCCTGTGACCTATAACCCCACAAGGTCGAGATCTCGGCGCTCCTCCAATCCCGGCCTCTTCAGAGAGTTCCCCCGATTTCCATCGCTCCACCATTGCCGGCCGGGCCTTCAGCTGGGCCCGGGGCCCCTTAACCCCCGGGAGGAGGTGGTGGCGGAGTTGTGGCGTTGCCACGGGGACCCGGGGTGGGTGGGGGGGTGGTAATGCCCCTGGGATCCCCCGAGCTGGAATCCGGATTTGAATCCAATCGTTAAAAAAAAAACAACAGCCTTGAGTTAAAAGTCCGATGATGAACAGGAAACCATCGTTGTGAAAACCCCGTCCGGTTCACTAATACCCCCCCTTTATAGGGAAGGAAATCTGCCCATCCTTACCCCGGTTTGGCCTACACGTGACTCTAGACCCACACAGCGACATGGTTGACTCTTAAGTGCCCCCCCTCTGAAATGGCTGAACAAGCCACTCGGTTCTCAAGGGCATTTAGGGATGGGCAGTAAATACTGGACTGGGCAGCGACACCCACATCCCATGAATATAAATGTATGAACATTTCTCTCTTCCTTTAAGACGTTTCTTCAAGCCAACATCTTTGACCGATCTTTAAGTCCCCCTGTCCTATCACCTCTTCAGGTGGCTCAGTTTGCTAACTACCCCCAGCGCAGTGCCTCGGGATGTTTTACTGTGTTAAGGGCGCTACATAAATGCAAGCTGTTGCCACCACGCGTGACCCTCTCCCTGCACCTGCTGCTTTAGAAGCCATTTTGTCTGTTTTGCCCTCAGAGGGGAGGCTGAGTAACTCGGGCCTCTTTATCCTCTGGAGCTTGGGTGATCCTATTGAAACAGATGATTCTGAAGGGGCTCAATGATAAGGTGGACCCTGAGAGATTGTTTCCGCTGGTCGGTGGTGGTGGGGGTGGGGGGTCTAAAACATAGGTCATGCGTTTGGGGGAGGGCGGACAAAACAAGGGAATACTCAATAAACGGGAAGTTATTGGGTGGAGAAAAGAGTTGACGTTTCGAGTCCTCATGACCCTTCGACAGAACTTAAGTGAGTCCAAGAAAGGGGTGAAATATAAGCTGGTTTAAGGTGTGTGTGTAGGGGGGCGGTGGTTGGGGGTTTGGGTGGGAGGAGGGAGAGAGAAGTGGAGGGGGTTGGTGTGGTTGTAGGGACAACACCACACCAACCCCCTCCACTTCTCTCTCTCTCCCCACACCCAAACCCCCAACCACCGCACCCCCCCCACCCCCCACCCCCCAACACACCTTAAACCAGCTTATATTTCACCCCCTTCTTGGACTCACTAAAGTTTTGTCGAAGGGTCATGAGGACTCGAAACGTCAACTCTTTTCTTCTCCGCCGATGCTGCCAGACCTGCTGAGTTTTTCCAGGTAATTCTGTTTTTGTTTTGGATTTCCAGCATCCGCAGTTTTTTTGTTTTTATCTATAAGTTATTGGGAGGGGTAGAGGAGGTGAGAGACCTTGGAGTGCATGTCCACAGGTCCCTGAAGGTGGCAGGGCAGGTGGATATGGTGGTAACTACAGCACATGGAACGCTTTCCTTTATTGGGTGAGGTATTAAATACAAAAGCAGGGGTGAAATGATGGAACTGTATAAAACGCCGGTTAGGCCACAGCTGGAATTTTGTGTATGGTTCTGGTCACCACATTACAGGAAGGACACAATCGCTCTGGAGAGAGAGCGCAGAGGAGATTGACAAGAATGTTGCCAGGGCTTGAAAATTGCAGCTATGAGGAGAGATTGGATTAGGCTGGGGTTGACCTGAGGTGGCTGAGGGGTGACCTGATTGAGGCGGACAAGATTATGAGGGGCCTAGATAGGCTGGACAGGAAAGATCAGTTTTCCCCTAGCTGAGGGGTCAGTTACCAGGGGGGCATAGATTTAAGGTGATTGGTAGAAGGATGAGAGGGGGACACAAGGAAAAACTTTTTTACACACCGGCTGGTGAGTGTCTGGAATTCACGGCCTAAGTTGGTGACTGAGGCTGAAACCCTCAACTCACTTACGATGTCTGCATCTGGAGTGCTGTAACACGCAAGGCTACAGACCAGGGGCTGGAAAGCGGGATTAAAATGGGGGGCTTGTTTCTTCTCTCTCTCTCTTTTGGGCTGGCGCAGACAAGATGGGCTGAATGGCCTCTTTCTGCGCCGTAACTTTTCCACGGGTTCTATTGTTCTAAAACTCGAGGGAACAATCTCAGGATGAGGAGGCCGATCATTTCGGGACTGAGATGAGGAGAAATTTCTTCACGCAAAGGGTTGTGAATCTTTGGAATTCTCCACCCCGGAGGCTCCATCGTTGAAATACATTTAAGGCTGGGATGGGCAGAATTTTGGTCTGTCAGGAAATTCAGGGATATGGGGAGCGAGTGGAAAAATGGAGTTGAAACCAAAGATCAGCCATGATCGCACAGAATGGTGGAGCAGGCTCAATGGGCTGAGTGGCCTGTTTCTTGTGCTCTTGCCCTGAGTCTCTGTTGGCTTCAGCCAGATGTTTCAACGTCCAAAGAGATGGAAGTGAAGGGAAATTGGCACTGGCAGTCCCTTCCAATCCAGAAACCCAGGCAAAGGTCTGCCCTGAAACACGGCTCTCCGGTAAAGTAGAGATGATCAGTAAAGTAGAGTAGAGTAGAGTAGAGTAGAGTAAAGTAAAGTAAAGTAGAGATGATCAGCAGGGACTGCACAATAGTTCTCAGGCTGCCTTGGGGTCCCTGCCAAGGTACAATTGGAAAAGCTTATGGATTGTCGGGAAATAAAGAGGGGATTGAGGGACAGGCCCTTAGAAGGGATGAGCTAAGGGAGAGTGAGTCAGTTCGCCACAGGGCGAGAGAGATTCTCAAAGGGATTCTCACAGGGAGAGAGGGAGAGATTCACAGGGAGAGAGAGAGACACACACACACACACACACACACAGGGAGAGAGAGATTCTCAAAGGGATTCTCACAGGGAGAGAGGGAGAGATTCACAGGGAGAGAGAGAGAGAGACACACACACACACACACAGGGAGAGAGAGATTCTCAAAGGGATTCTCACAGGGAGAGAGGGAGAGATTCACAGGGAGAGAGGGAGACACACACACACACACACACACACACACACACACACACGCAGGGAGAGAGAGATTCTCAAAGGGATTCTCACAGGGAGAGAGGGAGAGATTCACAGGGAGAGAGAGACACACACACACATGGAGAGAGAGATTCTCAAAGGGATTCTCACAGGGAGAGAGGGAGAGATTCACAGGGAGAGAGAGAGAGAGAAAGACACACACACGGAGAGACAGATTCTCAGATGGATTCTCATTGGGAGAGAGGGAGAGCTTCACAGGGAGAGAGAGAGACTCAGAAAGAGAGAGACTCAGAGAGAGCTTGCAGAGACAGATTCTCAAAGGGAGAGACGTTCTCACAGGGAGAGAAGGAGAGACTTTGAGCGAAAGAGACTCAGAGAGAGGGAGAGATTCAGAGGGAGAGAGGGAGAGATTCAGAGGGCGAGAGAGAGAGACTTGGAGAGAGAGACTCACTGGGAGAGAGAGACTCAGGGAGAGAGTGAAAGACTCAGAGAGAGCGAGCAGAGATAGATTCTCAAAGGGAGAGAGGTTCTCAAAGGGGGAGAGGTTCTCACAGGGAGAGGAAGATTCTCACAGGGAGAGGGAGATTTTCACAGGGGGAGAGGGATTCCCAAAGGGAGAGAGGGATTATCACAGGGAGAGAGATTACTCAAGGGAGCGAGAGAATTTCTCATGGAGAGAGAGATTCTCACAGGGAGAGAAATATTCTCACAGGGAGAGAGAGAGAGATTCCCACAGGGAGAGAGATTCCCACAGGGAGAGAGAGATTCTCAAGGGAGAGAAATATTCTCACAGGGAGAGAGAGATTCCCACAGGGAGAGAGATTCTCACAGGCTGAGCGTTTCTCTGAGATAGAGATTCTCTCAGGTCTGTTATAAAGGGATAGATAGAGGTGTCGTATAAAGAGTTAACAGATGGGATATGCTAGTGTACCATTGACATCAGTCAGTCATGTGTTAGACTCTCTCTCTCTCGAAAGAGAGAGAGATGTTGGATTCATTTCTACTCTGTTGCCTGTTTGGATGTGGTGCTAATAAACAAGCATTGAACAGATACCAGAGTTTGTCTACAGTCTTTTTTTAATTCATTAGATGTGGGGATCATTGGCTAGGCCAGCAGTTATTGCCCATCCCTAACTGCCTTTGTTCAGAGGGCATTTAAGAGTCAACCACATTGCTTTGCTGTGGGTCAGGAGTCACATGTAGGTCAGACCAGGTAAAGATGGTAAGATTTCCTTCCCTAAAGGGCACTAGTGAACCAGATGGTTTTTTTTTACAACAATGGCTTCATGGTCATCGTTAGACTTTTCATTCCAGATTTTTTTATTGAATTCAAATTCCACCATCTGCCATGGTGGGATTCGAACCCAGGTTCCCAGAGCATTACCCGGGGCTTCGGGATTATTAACCCAGTGACAATATCACTATGCTATCACCTCCACCTGTCTAAGAACCAACTCTTGCACCTAGAGTCCAAGGTAAAGTGACTCAATCTTAGAACATGGTGGCAGCGATGGAGACATCGATGTAAAAAGAGCCATCAGTGTTATCAAAGGAACCACAGAGTGAAGGATCCTTTGAAAGCAGCTTGAGAAATTTCGGCAGGGGAAGGAGGCACACTAGAGAGAGGTAACGCTGACCATAACTGGTGAGCAGTCCCTGCTCTTGCCCCTGCCTTCAGGGTCAACAGAGAAGCCAGCAGTGGGAGGTAGAGAAACACCATTTTCTCTGGTATCGAGCAGCGTTAGGTCTTTACTCTGAACAGCAGAAGCATTAAGTCAGCACCTTTCTTTATACAGTTGGTCCAGTAGCAGATGATGTTCTCCTCAGGCAGGAGGTGCAGAAGTCCACCATGGACATTGAGCCTGTTCTTAAAGGCTTTGACACCTATGTTAGCCCAGACCAAAATTTAATAATTGAACGAGCATGTTTTAACCAACACTCACAACGATCTGGGGAATCGATTGAATTATTCCTAACAGACCTATATCGCCTAGCTACCTCTTGTGGATACAGGGCACTGAAGGACGAGTTAACCCATGATCACATAGTCATGGGTGCCTGAGATGAAAAACTCTCTGACTTTCTACTGACCAAAGAATATCTCACTTTGGAGCAAGCAGTCCAGTATGCAAGGCAGGCCGAGCTTCAAGCATTTAATGGGGTTCTAATTCAGGGAGACTCTAATGCTTCATATGACTCTGTAGATTGAATAGGCTCATGGGCAGTGGTCCCACTCATACGAAAGTCCGCCAGACCAGGTGAAAAGGCGGGAGACTCCACGTGGGCAGCCATTTTGAGATGCCTGCGCTGTGGTGTGAAAACCCAGCATAGACACACGGACTGCCCAGCAGGGGGCGCAGAATGCTTCCCGTGCAGCAAAACTGGACATTTCAAACATTTCCGCAAATCCAAAAATTTTAATCAAAGTCGTAGACCAGTAAATATTTATGAAACACACACCATCCAAGGAATGAGGAATCAAGAACAAGACAAATGTAGAGAGTTTGTCGGGGAAGTCGATGGTCATAATCCCGACTACTGGACAGTTACAGTCCAAGTCCAAAGCTTCGAAATTACTTTTAAAATCGATACTGGCTCTACTGTTAACGTACTGACCAGTGACCTCGACACGCCTCAACCAATGACTCTTCAATAATCAGGCATCAAGTTACAATCAAGTTACTGGGTACTGGCAGTCTTACAGGGAGATGGTAGTCTCTTTCCTTCATCATCTAATTTCATTGAAATCTCAGATCTTCAATGCCTCTTCAATCTTCCATACAGTGGCTGGTGAATCTCAAAGGGAGAGAGAGATTCTCACGGGGAGAGAGATCTCAGAGAGAGACTCTCAAGGGAAGAGAGAGAGATTCTGAAGGGAGAGGGAGATTCTCAAAGGAAGAGAGAGATTCTCAGAGGGAGAGAGAGATTCTGAATGGAGAGAGAGATTCTCAGATAGAGACTCTCAAAGGAAGAGAGCGAGATTCTGAGGGAAGAGAGAGATTCTTAGAGAGAGACTCTCAAAGAGAGAGAGAGATTCTTGGAAAGAGATTCTCAGAGGGAGAGAGATTGTCAAAGGGAGAGAGAGATTCTCACAGGGAGAGAGATCTCAGAGAGAGATTCTCTAGGGAAGAGAGAGAGATTCTGAAGGGAGAGGGAGATTCTCAGAGCGAGAGAGAGATTCTGAAAGAGAGAGAGAGATTCTCACAAGGATAGAGAGACGCTGAGGTGAGAGAGAGAGATTTTCACAAGGAAAGAGATTCTCACAGGGAGTGAGAGATTTTCAAAGGGAGAGAGAGATTCTCACAGGGAGAGAGATTCTCAAAAAGAGAGAGAGATTCTCAAAGGGACATAGAGTAATTCTCACAGGGATAGAGAAATTCTGAAAGGGAGAGAGAGATTCTCACAGGGAGAGAGCGATTCTCAAAAGGAGAGAGAGATTCTGAAAGAGAGAGAGAGATTCTCACAGAGAAAGAGAGGTTCTCGAAAGGATAAAGAGATTCTCACAGGGAGAGAGATTCTGAAAGGGAGAGAGAGATTCTCACAGGGAGAGAGATTCTGAAAGGGAGAGAGAAAGATTCTGAAAGGGAGAGAGAGATTCTCACAAGGAGAGAGATTCTCACAGGGAGAGAGATTCTGAAAGGGAGATAGAGATTGTCAAAGGGAGAGAGAGATTCTCAAAGGGAGAGAGAGGTTCTCACAAAGAGAGAGAATTTCTCACAGGGAGAGAGATTCTGAAAGGTAGAGTGAGCGATTCTCACAGAGAAAGAGAGATTCTCATAGGGAGGGAGAGATTCTCAAAGGGAGAGAGAGAATCTCACATAGAGAGAGATTCTGAAAGTGAGAGAGAGAGATTCTCTCAGGGAGAGAGATTCTCACAAGGAGAGAGAGACTCACACAGGGAGAGATTCTCAAAGGGACAGAGAGATTCTCAGAGGTAGAGAGAGATTCTCAAAGGGAGAGAGAGATTCTCAGAGAGAGACTCTCCAAGGCACAGAGAGAGATTCTCAAAGGGAGAGAGAGATTCTCACAAAAAGAGAGAGATTCTCACAGGGAGAGAGAATCTGAAAGGGAGAGAGAGAGATTCTCACAGAGAAAGAGAGATTCTCAAAAGGAGAGAGAGATTCTCACAGGGAGAGAGATTCTGAAAGGGAGAGAGAGATTCTCACAAGGAGAGAGATATGCTGAGGTGGGAGAGAGAGATTCTCACAAGGAGAGAGATTCTCTCAGGGAGAGAGATTCTGAAATGGAGATAGAGATTGTCACAGGGAGAGAGAGATTCTCAAAGGGAGAGAGAGGTTCTCACAAAGAGAGAGAATTTCTCACAGGGAGAGAGATTCTGAAAGGTAGAGTGAGTGATTCTCACAGAGAAAGAGAGATTCTCATAGGGAGGGAGAGATTCTCAAAGGGATAGAGAGATTCTCACATAGAGAGAGATTCTGAAAGTGAAAGAGAGATTCTCTCAGGGAGAGAGATTCACACAAGGAGAGAGATATTCACACAGGGAGAGAGAGATTCTCAAAGGGTGAGAGAGATTCTCGGAAAGAGACTCTCCAAGGAAGAGAGAGAGATTCTGAAGGGAGAGAGAGATTCTCACAGGGAGAGGGAGATTCTCACAAAGAGAGAGAGATTCTCACAGGGAGATAGATTCTGAAAGGGAGACAGAGAGAGATTCTCACAGAGAAAGAGAGATTCTCGAAAGGAGAGAGAGATTCTCACAGGGAGAGAGATTCTGAAAGGGAGAGAGAGATTCTCAGAGAGAGAATTTCAAAGGGAGAGAGGGATTCTCAAAGGGAGACGGAGATTCTGAAAGGGAGAGAGAGATTCTCAAAGGTAGAGAGAGATTCTCAATGGAAGAGATAGATTCTCACAGGGAGAGAGATTCTGAAAGGGTGAGCGAGAGATTCTCAGAGAGAAGGGAAGATTCTCGAAAGGAGAGAGATTCTCACAGGGAAAGAGATTCTGAAAGGGAAATAGAGATTGTCACAAGGAGAGAGATTGTCTCAGGGAGAGAGTTTCTCAAAGAGAGAGAGAGGTTCTCACAAAGAGAGAGAATTTCTCACAAGGAGAGGGATTCTGAAAGGTAGAGTGAGCAATTCTCACAGTGAGAGATTCTCATAGGGAGGGAGAGATTCTCACAAGGAGAGAGAGATTCACACAGGGAGAGAGAGATTCTCAAAGGGAGAGAGATTCTCAAAGGGAGAGAGAGATTCTCAGAGGTAGAGAGAGATTCTTAAAGGGAGAGAGAGATTCTCAGAGAGAGACTCTCAAAGGAAGAGAGAGATACTGAAGGGAGAGAGAGATTCACAGAGATAGACTCTCCAAGGAAGAGAGAGAGAGAGATTCTCAAAGGGAGAGAGAGATTCTCCAAGGAATAGAGAGAGATTCTGAAGGGAGAGAGAGGTTCCCAAAGGGAGAGGGAGATTCTCAGAGAGAGATTCTCAGAGGGAGAGGGATTCTCCAAGGGAGAGATGTATTCTCGCAGAGAGAGAGAGATTCTCACAGGGAGAGGGGGACTTTCACAAAGAGAGAGAGATTCTCACAGGGAGAGAGATTCTGAAAGGGAGAGAGAGAGAGATTCTCACAGAGAAAGAGAGATTCTCGAAAGGAGAGAGAGATTCTCACAGGGAGAGAGATTCTCAGAGAAAGACTCTCAAAGGAAGAGAGAGATACTGAAGAGAGAGAGAGATTCTCACAGAGAAAGAAAGATTCTCGAAAGGAGAGAGATTCTCACAGGGAAAGAGATTCTCACAGGGAGAGAGAGATTCTCACAGGGAGAGATTCTCACAGGGAGAGAGAGATTCTCAAAGGGAGAGAGATTCTCACAGGGATAGAGATTCTGAAAGTGAGAGAGAAAGATTCTCACAAGGAGAGAGATTCTCACAGGGAGAGAGATTCTGAAAGGGAAATAGAGATTGTCACAAGGAGAGAGATTGTCTCAGGGAGAGAGTTTCTCAAAGAGAGAGAGAGGTTCTCACAAAGAGAGAGAATTTCTCACAAGGAGAGGGATTCTGAAAGGTAGAGTGAGCAATTCTCACAGTGAGAGATTCTCATAGGGAGGGAGAGATTCTCACAAGGGGAGAGAGATTCACACAGGGAGAGAGAGATTCTCAAAGGGAGAGAGATTCTCAAAGGGAGAGAGAGATTCTCAGAGGTAGAGAGAGATTCTTAAAGGGAGAGAGAGATTCTCAGAGAGAGACTCTCAAAGGAAGAGAGAGATACTGAAGGGAGAGAGAGATTCACAGAGATAGACTCTCCAAGGAAGAGAGAGAGATTCTCAAAGGGAGAGAGAGATTCTCCAAGGAATAGAGAGAGATTCTGAAGGGAGATAGAGGTTCTCAGAGAGAGTATCTCAAAGGGAGAGAGAGATTCCCAAAGGGAGAGGGAGATTCTCAGAGAGAGATTCTCAGAGGGAGAAGGATTCTCCAAGGGAGAGATGTATTCTCGCAGAGAGAGATTCTCACAGGGAGAGGGAGATTTTCACAAAGAGAGAGAGATTCTCACAGGGAGAGAGATTCTGAAAGGGAGAGAGAGAGAGATTCTCACAGAGAAAGAGAGATTCTCGAAAGGAGAGAGAGATTCTCACAGGGAGGGAGATAGATTCTGAAAGGGAGAGAGAGATTCTTACAGGGAGAGAGATTCTCACAGGGAGAGAGAGATTCTCAGAGGTAGAGAGAGATTCTCACAAGGAGAGAGATTCTCAGAGAAAGACTCTCAAAGCAAGAGAGAGATACTGAAGAGAGAAAGAGATTCTCACAGGGAGAGAGATTCTTTAAGAGTGAGAGAAAGATTCTGAAAGGGAGAGAGAGATTCACACAAGGAGAGAGATTCTCACAGGGAGAGAGATTCTGAAAGGGAGATAGAGATTGCCGCAGGGAGAGAGAGAATCTCAAAGGGAGAGAGAGATTCTCACATAGAGAGAGATTCTGAAAGTGAGAGAGAGAGATTCTCTCAGGGAGAGAGATTCTGAAAGGTAGAGTGAGCGATTCTCACAGAGAAAGAAAGGTTCTCACAGGGAGGGAGAGATACTCACAAGGAGGGAGAGATTCTCAAAGGGAGAGAGAGATTCCCAAAGGGAGAGGGAGATTCTCACAAAGATAGAGAAATTCTCACAGGGAGAGAGATTCTGAAAGGGAGAAAGAGAGATTCTCACAGGGAGTGAGAGAGGTTCTCAAAGGTAGAGAGAGATTCTCATAAAGAAAGAGAGATCCTCACAGGGAGAGAGATTCTGAAAGGGAGAGAGAGAGAGATTCTCACAGAGAAAGAGAGATTCTCGAAAGGAGAGAGAGATTCTCACAGGGAGAGAGAGATTCTGAAAGGGAGAGAGAGATTCTCAAAGGGAGAGGGAGATTCTCGGAGAGAGATTCTTAGAGGGAGAGAGATTCTGAAAGGGAGAGAGAGAGAGAGATTCTCACAGAGAAAGAGAGATTCTTGAAAGGAGAGAGAGCTCCTCACAGGAAGAAAGAGATTCTGAAAGGGAGAGAGAGATTCTCACAGGGAGAGAGATTCTCACAGGGAGAGAGATAGATTCTCAAAGGGAAAGAGTTTCTCACAAAGAGAGAGAGATTCTCACAGGGAGAGGGAGATTCTCACAGGGAGAGAGATTCTCAAAGGAAGAGTGAGCGATTTTCACAGAGAAAGAGATTCCCACAGGGAGGGGGAGATTCTCACAGGGAGAGAGATTCTCAAAGGGAGAGGGAGATTCTCAAAGGCAGAGAGAGATTCTCAGCGAGCGACTCTCAAAGGAAGAGAGAGATACTGAAGGGAGAGAGAGAGATTCTCAGAGGGAGACACTCCAAGCAAGAGCGAGAGGTTCTCAAAGGGAGAGAGAGATTCTCCAAGGAATAGAGAGAGATTCTGATGGGAGAGAGATGTTCTCAGAGAGAGAATCTCAAAGGGTGAGAGAGATTCCCAAAGGGAGAGGGAGATTCTCGGAAAGAGATTCTCAGATGGAGAGAGATTCTCCAAGGGAGAGATGTATTCTTGCAGAGAGAGAGAGAGAGAGAGATTCTCACAGGGAGAGAGAGATTCTCAGAGGTAGAGAGAGATTCTGAAGGAAGAGAGATTCTCAGAGGGAGATTCTCTGAGGGAGAGAGATTGTCAAAGGGAGAGAGGGATTCTCAAAGGGAGAGAAAGATTCTTACATGGAGACACTCCAATGAAGAGAGATTCTGAAGGGAGTGAGAGATTCTCAGAGACTCTCCAAGGAAGAGGGAGAGATTCTGAGGGGAGAGAAAGATTCTCAGAGGGAGTCTCTCAAAGGGAGAGAGATTGTCAAAGGTAGAGGGAGCTTCTCGGAGAGAGATTCTCAGAGGGAGAGATGGATTCTCACAGAGAGAGAAAGTTTCTCACATGGAGAGGGAGATTCTCACAAAGAGAGAGAGGTTCTCACAGTGAGAGAGATTCTGAAATGTAGAGAGAGAGGTTCTCACAGTGAGAGAGATTCTGAAATGTAGAGAGAGAGGTTCTCACAGTGAGAGAGATTCTGAAATGTAGAGAGAGAGGTTCTCACAGTGAGAGAGATTCTGAAATGTAGAGAGGTTCTCACAGTGAGAGAAATTCTGAAATATAGAGAGGTTCTCACAGTGAGAGAGATTCTGAAATGTAGAGAGGTTCTCACAGTGAGAGAGATTCTGAAATGTAGAGAGAGAGGTTCTCACAGTGAGAGAGATTCTGAAATGTAGAGAGATTCTCACAGGGAGAGGGAGATTCTGAAAGGGAGAGAGAGATTCTCACAGGGAGAGGGAGATTCTCGGAGAGAGATTCTCAGAGGGAGAGAGATTCTGAAAGGGAGAGAGAGAGATTCTCACAGAGAAAGAGAGATTCTTGAAAAGAGAGAGAGATTCTCACAGGAAGAGAGAGATTCTGAAAGGGAGAGAGAGATTCTCACAGGGCGAGAGATTCTCACAGGGAGAGAGATAAATTCTCAAAGGGAGAGAGTTTCTCACAGAGAGAGAGATTCTCACAGGGAGAGGGAGATTCTCACAGGGAGAGAGATTCTCAAAGGAAGAATGAGCGATTTTCACAGAGAAAGAGATTCCCACAGGGAGGGGGAGATTCTCACAGGGAGAGACATTCTGAAAGGGAGAGGGAGATTCTCAAAGGCAGAGAGAGATTCTCAGCGAGCGACTCTCAAAGGAAGAGAGAGATACTGAAGGGAGAGAGAGAGATTCTCAGAGGGAGACATTCCAAGCAAGAGAGAGAGGTTCTCAAAGGGAGAGAGATTCTCCAAGGAATAGAGAGAGATTCTGAAGGGAGAGAGATGTTCTCAGAGAGAGAATCTCAAAGGGAGAGGGAGATTCTCGGAAAGAGATTCTCAGAGGGAGAGAGATTCTCCAAGGGAGAGATGTATTCTCGCAGAGAGAGAGAGAGAGAGATTCTCACAGGGAGAGAGAGATTCTGAAGTGAGAGATTCTCAGAGAGAGACTCTCAAAGGAAGAGAGCGAGATTCTGAAGGAAGAGAGATTCTCAGAGGGAGATTCTCTGAGGGAGAGAGATTGTCAAAGGGAGAGAGGGATTCTCAAAGGGAGAGAAAGATTCTTACAGGGAGACACTCCAATGAAGAGAGATTCTGAAGGGAGTGAGAGATTCTCAGAGACTCTCCAAGGAAGAGGAAGAGATTCTGAGGGGAGAGAAAGATTTTCAGAGGGAGACTCTCAAAGGGAGAGAGATTGTCAAAGGTAGAGGGAGCTTCTCGGAGAGAGATTCCCAGAGGGAGAGATGGATTCTCACAGAGAGTGAAAGTTTCTCACATGGAGAGGGAGATTCTCACAAAGAGAGAGAGGTTCTCACAGTGAGAGAGATTCTGAAATGTAGAGAGAGAGGTTCTCACAGTGAGAGAGATTCTGAAATGTAGAGAGAGAGGTTCTCACAGTGAGAGAGATTCTGAAATGTAGAGAGGTTCTCACAGTGAGAGAGATTCTGAAATGTAGAGAGGTTCTCACAGTGAGAGAGATTCTGAAATGTAGAGAGGTTCTCACAGTGAGAGAGATTCTGAAATGTAGAGAGAGAAGTTCTCACAGTGAGAGAGATTCTGAAATGTAGAGAGAGAGGTTCTCACAGTGAGAGATTCTGAAATGTAGAGAGGTTCTCACAGTGAGAGAGATTCTGAAAAGTAGAGAGAGAGATTCTCACAAGGAGAGAGATTCTCACAGAGAAAGAGATTCTCACAAGGAGAGAGAGATTCTCACAGGGAGAGAGATTCTCACAGAGAAAGAGATTCTCACAAGGAGAGAGAGATTCTCACAGGGAGAGAGATAGATTCTCACAGGGAGAGAGAAATGCTGAAAGGGAGAGAGAGATTCTCACAAAGAGAGAGAGAATCTCACAGGGAGAGAGAGATTCTGGAAGGGAGATTGTCACAAAGAGAGAGAGATTCTCACAGCGATAAAGATTCTGAAAGTGAGAGAGAGAGAGATTCTCACAGAGAAAGAGAGATTCTCGAAAGGAGAGAGAGATTCTCACAGGGAGAGAGATAGATTCTCAAAGGGAAAGAGTTTCTCACAGAGAGAGAGATTCTTACAGGGAGAGGGAGATTCTCACAGGGAGAGAGATTCTCAAAGGAAGAGTGAGTGATTTTCACAGAGAAAGAGATTCCCACAGAGAGGGGGAGATTCTCACAGGGAGAGACATTCTGAAAGGGAGAGGGAAATTCTCAAAGGCAGAGAGAGATTCTCAGCGAGCGACTCTCAAAGGAAGAGAGAGATACTGAAGGGAGAGAGAGAGATTCTCAGAGGGCGACACTCCAAGCAAGAGAGAGAGGTTCTCAAAGGGAGAGAGAGATTCTCCAAGGAATAGAGAGAGATTCTGATGGGAGAGAGATGTTCTCAGAGAGAGAATCTCAAAGGGAGAGGGAGATTCTCGGAAAGAGATTCTCAGAGGGAGAGAGATTCTCCAAGGAAGAGATGTATTCTCGCAGAGAGAGAGAGAGAGAGATTCTCACAGGGAGAGAGAGATTCTGGAGTGAGAGAGATTCTCAGAGAGAGACTCTCAAAGGAAGAGAGCGAGATTCTGAAGGAAGAGAGATTCTCAGAGGGAGATTCTCTGAGGGAGAGAGATTGTCAAAGGGAGAGAGGGATTCTCAAAGGGAGAGAAAGATTCTTACAGGGAGACACTCCAATGAAGAGAGATTCTGAAGGGAGTGAGAGATTCTCAGAGACTCTCCAAGGAAGAGGGAGAGATTCTGAGGGGAGAGAAAGATTCTCAGAGGGAGTCTCTCAAAGGGAGAGAGATTGTCAAAGGTAGAGGGAGCTTCTCGGAGAGAGATTCTCAGAGGGAGAGATGGATTCTCACAGAGAGAGAAAGTTTCTCACATGGAGAGGGAGGTTCTCACAAAGAGAGAGAGGTTCTCACAGTGAGAGAGATTCTGAAATGTAGAGAGAGAGGTTCTCACAGTGAGAGAGATTCTGAAATGTAGAGAGAGAGATTCTCACAAGGAGAGAGATTCTCACAGGAAGAGAGAGATTCTCAAAGGGAGAGAGAGATTCTCACAAAAAGAGAAAGATTCTCACAGGGAGAGAGATTCTCACAGAGAAAGATTCTCACAAGGAGAGAGAGATTCTCACAGGGAGAGAGAGAGATTCTCACAGGGAGAGAGAGATTCTGAAAGGGATGAGAGATTCTCACAGGGAGAGAGATTCTGAAAGGGAGAGAGAGATTCTCACAAAGAGAGAGAGAATCTCACAGGGAGAGAGATTCTGGAAGGGAGATTGTCACAAAGAGAGAGAGATTCTCACAGCGATAAAGATTCTGAAAGTGAGAGAGTGAGATTCTCAGAGGGAGAAAGATTCTCACAAAGAAAGAGAGTTTCTCACAGCGAGAGTGACTCAAAGTGAGAGTGAGATTCTGAAAGGGGGAGAGAGAGAGATTCTCACAAGGAGAGAGATTCTCACAGGGTGAGAGAAAGATTCTGAAAGGGAGAAAGAGATTCTCACGGGGAGAGAGAGATTCTGAAAGGGGGAGAGAGAGATTCTCACAGGGAAAGATTCTCACAGGGAGAGATTCTCACAGTGAGAGAGAGATTCTCACAGGGAGAGATTCTCACAGGGAGAGAGATTCTCACAGGGAGAGAGATTCTGAAAGAGAGAGTGAGCGTTTTTCACAGAGTAAGAGAGATTCTCACAAGGAGAGAGAGATCCTTAAAAGGAAAGATTATCAAAGGGAGAGAGAGGGTACTATTGCCGATGGGCCAGAGGTTCATCAATCTTCAGGTTTAAACATAAGTGAGAATAGGACTAGTTGGTATCTGGCTGTTACAGGAGAGTTCTGTGTGGAACTGATTCCCTTTGATTTTGATGAATGATTAATGACCTGGATCCTAAATCGAGGAATATTTAGAAAGCGCTATTGTAGCAGTCACATGGGGCAGGATGATCGCTGACTTATCCTTTTGGTTCTATTCCACGCCCAGGGCTGGAGGAACAGGGATTGAATCAGACTTCACATATCAGTGAGCTGATCCACGGCTCCGGCCCTCCAGCACTATGACATCCGCTAATTAGAACTGACATTTTTCATACTGTCTAGTAAATCAGGTCCAATTGTGACATGACGTTATGTTCTTTGAGTCACTCCAGTCGGCTCGATGCTCCAGGTACAGCCCGAACTGGAGCGCATTTAGAGCGGTGCCAAATAAGGAGTGACTTGCATTTCCGTAACGCCTCAGGCCTTCCTAAAAGCATTTTGTGGCCAATGAAGTGTCATCAGTGTGGTATTGTAGGAAGTAGAGGCAGCTGGCAGCGAGCGGTAACTTCATGGTTACATTACTGGATGAGTAATCCAACGGCCCTGAGCTAATAACTGAGAGACATGGGGTCAAATCCCACCATGCAGCTGGAGATATTTAAATTCAATTAATTGAGTAAATTTGGAATTAAAAATTGTCAGTAATAGGGATGATGAGAGGACTAGATTCATGTTGAAGCCCCATCTGCTTCATTAATGTCCCTTTAGGGAAGGAACTCTGCTGTCCTTACCCGGTCTGACCTACATGTGACTCCAGACCCACACAGCAATGTGGTTGACTCTGCAGAGGCCGAGCAAGTCACTGAAGTCAAGAAGGTGGATAACCACCACCATCGCAGGGGTAATTAGGGACGGGCAGTAAACGTTGGCCCTGCTAGGCTGAGCATACATCCTGTGAAAATATTTTTCAAAAATAATTGCGTATGGCAAGATCCCACAATTGGCAACATGCTCAAGGCCAGGTAATCCGGTTTTGGCTATTCGCTGGTCATTAAATGATGGCTCCAGGACAACAGGAAGAACTATCCCACCCTCCCCTTCTTCCTCTGGTGTCTGTGGGATTGTCGAGGTCCACTTGAGATAGGTTAATGACTCTCTGGAGGATGGCGCCTCTGACGGTGCAGCACTCCCTCGGTACTGGCACTGGGAGGCATTGGCCTGCGATTGTGGACTCAAATGTCTGGAGTGAGACTTGAACTTTTCTTTCTATACATTCACGGGATGTAGGCGTCGCTGGCTAGGCCAGCATTTATTGCCCACCTCTAATTGCCCTCGTTCAGATGGCATTTAAGAGTCAACCACATTTGCTGTGGGTCTGGAGTCACGTGTAGGCCAGACCAGGTAAGGACAGCAGATTTCCTTCCCTAAAAGGGGTCATTAGTGAACCAGATGGGGTCTTTACAACAATCGACAAGGGTTTCATGGTCACCGTTAAACTTTTAATTCCAGATATTTTAATTCCAGATTCCCAGCCTCCGGACTCAGAGGTGCAAGCAAGCGATCTCATGGTCCACAGCTGATCTCTTGGGCAGAATTTCACCAGCCCTAGGCTGGAGGGATCGGAAGGGGCGAGCGGGCCAGGGAGGGAGTGAGGTGTCACGTGGCCAGACTGTGAGGCCGGACTACAGGAAGGCAGGTAGTTCATTTGCATACTTATTGGCCTTTATTTGTTTTTATTCATTCGAGGGATGTGGGTGTCGCTGGCTGGGCCCAGCATTTATTGTCCGTCCCTAATTGCCCCTTGAGGAGGTGGTGGTGAGCTGCCTTCTTGAACCGCTGCAGTCCATGTGGTGTAGGTACGCCCACCATGCTGTTAGGGAGGGAGTTCCACGATTTTGACCCAGCGACAGTGAAGGAACGGCCGATATATTTCCAAGTCAGGATGATGAGTGACTTGGCGGGGCACTTCCAGATGGTGGTGCCCCCATGTGTCTGCTGCCCTTGTCCTTCTAGATGGTAGTGGTCATGGGTTTGGAAGGTGCTGTCTAAGGAGCCTTGGTGAATTCCTGCAGTGCATCTTGTAGATGGTACACACACTGCTGCTACTGTGCGTCGGTGGTGGAGGGAGTGAATGTTTGTGGATGGGGTGCCAATCAAGCGGGGCTGCTTTGTCCTGGATGGTGTTGAGCTTCTTGAGTGTTGTGGGAGCTGCACTCATCCAGGCAAGTGGGGAGTATTCCATCACACTCCTTACTTGTGCCTTGTAGATAGTGGACAGGCTCTGGGGAGTCAGGAGGTGAGTTATTTACTGCAGGATTCCCAGCTTCTGACCTGCTCTTGTAGCCACAGTATTTATATGGCTAGTCTAGTTCATTTTCTGGTCAATGGTAAACCCCAGGATGTTGATAGTGGGAGATTCAGTGATGGTAATGCCATTGAACATCAAGGGTCAATGGTTAGACTCTCTCTTGTTGGAGATGGTCATTGCCTGGCACTTGTGTGGTGTGAATGTTACTTGCCACTTGTCAGCCCAAGCCTGGGTATTGTCCAGGTCTTGCTGCATTTGGACGTGGACTGCTTCAGTATCTGAGGAGTCGCGAATGGTGCTGAACATTGTGCAACCATCAGCGAACATCCCCACTTCTGACCTTATGATGGAAGGAAGGTCATTGATGAAGCAGCTGAAGATGGTTGGGCCGAGGACACTACCCTGAGGAACTCCTGCAGTGATGTCCTGGAGCTGAGATGACTGACCTCCAACAACCACAACCATATTCCTTTGTGCTAGGTATGACTCCAACCAGCGGAGAGTTTTCCCCCTGATTCCCATTGACTCCAGTTTTGCTAGGGCTCCTTGATGCTACACTCAGTCAAATGCTGCCTTGATGTCAAGGGCAGTCACTCTCACCTCACCTCGGGACTTCAGCTCTTTTGTCCATGTTTGAACCAAGGCTGTAATGAGGTCAGGAGCTGAGTGGCCCTGGCAGAACACAAACTGGGCATCAGTGAGCAGGTTATTGCTAAGCAAGTGCTGCTTGATAGCACTGTTGATGACTCCTTCCATTACTTTACTGATGATGGAGAGTAGACTGATGGGGCGGTAATTGGTGGGGCTGGATTTGTCCTGCTTTTTGTGTACAGGACAATTTTCCACATAGTCGGGTAGATGCCGGTGTTGTAGCTGTACTGGAACAGCTTGGCTAGGGGCGCGGCAAGTTCTGGAGCACAAGTCTTCAGTACTATTGCTGGAATATTGTCAGGACCCACACCCTTTGCAGTATCCAGTGCCTTCAGCTGTTTCTTGATATCACATGGAGTGAATCGAACTGGCTGAAGACTGGCATCTGTGATGCAGGAGACCTCTGGAGGAGGCTGAGATGGATCATCCACTCGGCACTTCTGGCTGAAGATTGTAGCAAATGCTTCAGCCTTATCTTTTGCACTGATGTGCTGGGCTCCCCCATCATTGAGGATGGGGATATTTGTGGAATCTCCTCCTCCAGTGAGTTGTTTAATTGTCCACCACCATTCACGACTGGATGTGGCAGGACTGCAGAGCTTAGATCTGATCTGTTGGTTGTGGGTTCGCTTAGCTCTGTCTATCACTTGCAGCTTATGCTGTTTGTCATGCAAGTAGTCCTGTGTTATAGCTTCACTAGGTTGACACCTCATTTTTAGGTATGCCTGGTGCTGCTCCTGGCATGTCCTCCTGCACTCTTCATTGAACCAGGGTTGATCCCCTGTCTTGATGGTAATGGTGGAGTGGGGGATATGCCGGGCTGTGAGGTTACAGGTTGTGTTCGAGTACAATTCTGCTGCTGCTGATGGCCCACAGCACCTCATGGATGCCCAGTCTTGAGTTGCTAGATCTGTTTGAAATCTATCCCATTTAGCATTGAGATAGTGCCATTTGACATGATGGAGGATATTCTCAATGTGAAGGGGGGACTTCATCTCCTCAGTGACTGTGCGGTGGTCACTCCCACCGATACTGTCATGGACAGATGCATCTGTGACAGGCAGGTTGGTGAGGATGAGGTCGAGTATGTTTTTCCCTCTTGTTGGTTCCCTCACCACCTGCTGCAGACCCAGTCTAGCCGCTATGTCCTATAGGACTCGTCCAGCTCGGTCAGTAGTGGTGCTATACTGAGCCACTCTTGGTGATGGACATTGAAGCCCCCCCACCCAGAGTACATTCTGCACCCTTACCACCCTCAGTGCTTCCTCCAAGTGATGTCCGACATGGAGGGACACTGATTCATCAGCTGAGGGAGGGCGGTACGTGGTAATCAGCAGGAGGTTTCCTTACCCATGTTTGACCTGAAGCCATGAGACATCATGGGGTCCGGAGTCGATGGAGAACTCCCAGGGCAACTCCTCCCAACTGTATACCACTGTGTCACCACCCCTACTGGGCTTGTCCTGCCGGTGGGACAGGACATACCCAGGGATGGTGATGGTGGGTGTCTGGGACATTATCTGTAAGGTATGATTCCGTGAGCATGAC
Organism: Carcharodon carcharias; assembly: GCF_017639515.1. Lineage (NCBI taxonomy): Eukaryota > Metazoa > Chordata > Chondrichthyes > Lamniformes > Lamnidae > Carcharodon > Carcharodon carcharias. The sequence continues at coordinate 17,050,982 of NC_054499.1, forward strand.
TATGTCAGGCTGTTGCTTGACTAGTCTGAGAGGCAGCTCACCCAATTTTGGCACTAGCCCCCCCCAGATGTTAGTAGGAAGGACTTTGCAGCGTTGACAGGGCTGAGATTGCCCATTAAGGCCCATGTTTTGGAACATTTTACTAGTCAGCCCTTTTGGCATGGGGAGGCGTCCAGCTTACTGGAGGCTGTGTCCCCATGAAAGGTCAGGGGTCTTCAACTCTCCATCCCCCAATAACACCCCCAGGGGGCATTTCGCCACCGGCCCTCAGCCCCCTGCATGTTTCAATTTTTGTTCCTTCATGGGATGTGGGCATCACTGGCAAGGCCAGCGCTCATTGCCCCATCAGTAACTGCCCTCGCACTGAGTGGGCTCGCTCAGCCATTTCAGAGGGGCAGTTTAGAGTCAAACACATCGCTGTGTGGGTCTGGAGTCACGTGTCAGCCAGACCGGGTAAGGACGGGCAGATTTCCCTCCCTTAAAGGGGGCATTAGTGAACCGGATGGGTTCTTACAACAATTGACAGGCGTCACACGGTCACTATTCCTGAAATTTTAGACCTTTTTTATAAAACAAACCAACTGAATTTAAATCCCAGCAGCTGCCACGATGGGATTTGAACCCATGTCGCTTCCGGATGACAGGTCGAGTGACATTCCGACTGTGACACCATCTCCCCACAAGGGTGGCAGCGAGTGGGGTTGCAACCCACGTCCTCAAGGGGATTGAAGCCTAAATCCACCACCTTCGACAGCTTGGTCACACTCAGGGCCTATCAGAGGCTGGAGTCTCCCGCCTGCCTTATTTACATCTACCTGTCCAGAGCCGCGGACACAAAGTGGGGGGGCTCTGGGGCCTAGGTGGACAACTCAGAAACCGCCTCTGGTAAAATGGCCAAGGGCATCCTGTGGCCGATATTTGCCCTGAATTTGGGGGTGGTGCGATTTAGCCCCTTTAGTCACGAGGGCTAAGAAAAGCGCCCAAAAACTGCAAGTTGTGAGCAACAGGCTTTAGAAAAATAACCCTTAAGATTTAAAGGTGAAGGGACTGGAAAGACAGAGGGCCGGGGGGTGGAGGGGGCAGGGGGGCCGGAGTCTATGGGATCTTTAGCTCCTCACTCACCACCTGAGCCATTGACACTGGCGAGTCCAGCGGCTGCAGTGAGTTCCTGTGATGTGAGGCCTAATAGGTCCTTGAAGATCAAGCCTGCACTCATTGCCTCTTTCTCTCTCTCTTTGCACTGTTTGTTTTTCATTTCCTGTCAGATAAGATAAAGCAGGAATCTTCCTGTCAGCAGTGTGCTCGGTCAATCTCTCTGCAGCTGAGGGGGATGAGGGGTTGGGGGGGGGGGGGGTAGAGGGGGTTGGTGAGGGTGCAGAAAAAGGGTTTCGCTCGCCCATGCCCGGAGGAGTCTTAGCAGTTGTCAGTCTTGGACCTGAGTGGTCTAACCTGTCAGTTGAAGGAATGTCAGGAATGTGTGGAAGAGAGAGAGAGAGACACCGGATTTGGGAGTGTGAGGGAACAATCTTGCGATTCCTGACGTGTTCTCCCAGTAGGGGACGAGTAGTGTGGGCTCGTCTGCTGCTAAAACCATCACCTCTGCCTTTGTCCCCTCCAGACTCGACTCTCCAAAGCACTCCTGGCCGGTCACTCATATTTATAAACTTTATCTTGACTAGGGGTATAGTGCCAAGTTTTTGAGGTGCCAGAGCTCTAACAAAATGCGTTGGCCATATCATTTCTAAACTTACATTGGTTTCCTATGTATTAATCATTTGAGTCTCCAAACAACAGTAAAACTATGCTTTTTAAATGAAAAATATTAGCAATTTTGAGCCAAGTGGTATTTTGAATCATTAATCTCTAGCATAGCTAGAAATTCATTATGCAACTGTTTAATTATTTAATTCAAGCCCATTAAAAACATAAATATCAGAAAACTTTACTTACTGTGGCTGGGGGATGGTATATAGAGGGGCTACTGCTTTCCTTGATTTATATTAATCACCTAGACCTAGGTGTACAGGGCGCAATTTCAATATTTGAAGATAATGCAAGACTTGGAAATTCTTGTGAATTGTGAGGAGTATAGTGATAGACTTCAAGAGGATATAGACAGTTTGGGGGAATGGGCAGGCACATGGTGGATGAAATTTAAAGTAGAGAAGTGTGAAGTGATGCATTTTGGCCAGAAGAATGAGGGAGAGGTGGCATATAATAGAAGGTACAATTCTAAAGGAAACGCAGGAACAGAGGGACCTGGGTGTATATGGGCATCAACCATTGAAGGTGGCAGGGCAGGTTGACAAGGCAGTGAATCCTGGGCCTTATAAACAGGGGCATGGAGTGCAAAAGCAGGTAAGTTATGAACCTTCACAAAACACTGGCTCAGCCTCGGTGGGAAGGATGTGAAGGTTTTAGAAAGGGTGCAGGAAAGGGTTTACGAGAACGGTTCTGAAGATGGGAGCTTTCAGTTCTGTGGGCAGACTGGTGAAGCTGGGGCTGTTCTCCTTGGAGAAGAGATGGCTGAGAGAAGGTTTGATAGCCGCGTTCAAAATCGTGAGGGGATCTGGACAGCCTAAGTGGGGGGAGGAATTGTCCCCATCGGCAGAAGGTCAAGAACCCGACGCTGATTAACGGCAGGACTGGAAGTGACATGAGGAAAAGCTCTTTGTGCAACAAAGAGGGTTTGGATCTGGAATGAACTGCCCAGGCGTGTGGTGGAGACAGGTTCGAGTGCAGTTTTCAGAAGGGGACTGGATAAAGACCTGAACAGAAAAGATTTTACAGGGCTAGAGGGAAAAAGTTGTGGAGTGGGACTAGCTGAGTTGCTGTTGCAGAGACCTGACCCAGAGACGATGGGCCGAATTGCCTCAGATTTGTACTGAGGGCGGTAGCCGGTGGTTAAAGCGATGTTTTACCCGCCGGCCGCAATGGCGGCTTCTCGCGTCATATCGTCCCAAGCTCGGCGCATTAATTATTAATTATCCGGGCGCCGTGGTTAAAGTCCAGCCATGCGCACACCTCTCAGCACCCCCAGCCCACGACTGTTGCACAGAAGACATGGGCACCCTCCCCCCGACCCCTGGTTTAGTGACGCGTCCCTGGAGCACCTTGCGAACACTGTGGAGGGTCACTGTGATGTCCTCTACCCCTGCTCTGGCTGCAGGAGGGGCAGCTGCATCACCGGTCCAGCATGAGAGGCGCTGGTCAGCGCCAATGCCCTGCAAATGATGCCAGCCACCCAGTGCCACTGCAGGATGATTGGTCGCCTCCAATCCGCCAGGGTGAGTCAACCACCTCCTCGTTCTCAACTCACACACACACTCACAAACCCATCACGCACCCACAGGGACCTCACCCCTCAATGGACAAACACTCCTAACTCTTCCACACACCCCCCTCACGTCTCCATCGGGGTCATATTGCCGCAAGCTCGTGTCCCTCATCCCGTCCATCCGTTCGCCACACAAACATTCTACGCGGTGCCCTGTGTCCTGCTCACGCCCTCTCCATCGGTTTTCATGGAGGAGGAACCTGCTCGCATCAGCAAGGAGAGGTCCCAGGCCAGGGATGGAGTGACCCACATTAGGCCGCTCACTCACTCTGAGGAGTGTGCCAAGGCGCTGACTGCTGAGGGTATGGACCGTGCCTGTGGTGACGCTGAGGTCAGCGGCCAACACCCTCATGAGGATCCTGCACCACATAACTCCCCTCTCAACGTAAATTTGAGTGCTCCCTCTCCTGCTTTTGACTCTGCTGCCATGCACTAAGTATCTGTACTTTGGTTGACAGGGAGCTCTGCCAAGTGACCGACACCCTCAGTCAGCCAGTCCCTCAGCTCCATCCAGGTCCTCACCTCCAGCCAAGAGGACACCTCCTCCATTGAGGAGCTGGAACCAAGCAGCTTGGAAGACCCGTCACAGCGCTTACCCACACCGTCCACCAGCGCAGAGACACACACCTCAGTGGGGCCTAGATCTAGAGCAGGTTCAGGCTCACGGACACGTGTTGGGAATGCAGCCCACCATCGATGGGCTGAGTGGTCAATCACAAACTGACGTCATGAAACCGGTTTTTGGGCTTCTCGCTATATTGGCCGCTCATGCCACCGAACACGCCCGACACCAGCGGGTACAGAAAATCCTGCCCGATGTGCTGAATGGCCTCAGTCTGTGCTGTAACCATTCTATGATTCTAATATAGATACAGTCAAGGAACTGGATAAACACATGAGGAAGAAGGAAGCTGAAGGTTACCCTGATAGTGTGACCAAGAGGGGTGGGAGGGTTCTTGTGTGGAACATAAATACCAACATAGATGGGGGTGGGTCAAGTGGCCTGTTTCTGTGCTGTAAATTCCATTAAAAGTTGCCAGCGGGGAGTACAAACACTATATCACATCATACATCCTTAGGCCATCATAGCCAAGGAATTAATGTGAATCACGTTCTGCCCCCCACCAACACTCTCTCCCTGCACACTCCCTCTCCCCCCCAACACCCTCTCTTCCCCCAACTCTCTCTCTCCCCCCAACTCTCTCCCCCAACACTCTCTCCCCAACAGCCTCTCTTCCCCCACACTCTCTCTCCCCACACTCTCTCTCCCCACACTCTCTCTTCCCCCAACACTCTCTCTCCCCCCAACACTCTTTCCCCCAACACTGTCTCTCTCCCCAACACTCTCTCCCCAACTCTCTCTCTCCCCAACACTCTCTCCCCCAGCTCTCTCTCTCCCCAACACTCTCTCTCCCCCCCACACACTCTCTCCCTCCTCACACTCTTCTCCCCACACTCTGCTCCCCAACACTCTCTCTCCCCCAAACACACTCTTCCCACACTCTCCTCCCCAATGCTCTCTCTACCCCCCACACACTCTCTCCCTACCCAAACTCTCCTCCCCAACACTATCTCTCCCCCGACACTCTCTCTCCCCACACTCTCTCTCCCCCAAAACTCTCCTTCCCCAACACTCTCTCTTCCCCCCAACATCCTCTCTCCCCACAACACTCTCTATCCCCCCAACACTCTCTCTCCCCAAACTCTCCTCCCAACGGTCTCTCCCCTCAACATGCTCTTCCCCACACTCTCTCTCTCTCCTCCACAACACTCCCTCTCCCCGCCTCAAAACTCCCCTCTCCCAACAGTCTCTCTACCCCCCCAACCCCTCTACAATCATGCTCCCCGTCACACACACTCTCTCTCTCACACAGTCTCCAGTCACTCACTTACTCTGCTCTGGCTGCCTCATGCCCCACACCCTGGAACTTACCTTCAAAACATACCTTCCCACTCTTTGCTGATCGTCCAATCGCAGGTTGGCTTCTCTCTGCATTTGCTGCTGATAGGCTCAGTAGTAAGTCAGCTGAATACCCTGCAAGTTTGGTGTGCCGCATTGAGTTGCTAGAGGGTGGTGGATCTGCGATCTGGTGTGGTTTGGCATCACTAAATCACTGTCATACAGCAACTTGCATTCTTATATTGCCTTTAATGTAGCATAAACCCCCCCACCAAGGCACTTCATGGGATCATTAGGGGCCAAATATTGACACTGAACCCTGCACTGAGATACAAGGGAGAAGATGACCAAAATATCGGTCAAAGAGGCCGGTTTTAAGGAGCATCTTAAAGGAGCAGAGAGAGGCGGAGAGGTTTTAGGGAGGGAATCCCAGAGTTCGGGACCCCGCCCCCCCTCAACGATGCAGCTGAAGGCACGGCCGCTAATGGTGGAGCGATGGAAGCTGGGGATGCTCAAGAGGCCGGAATTGGAGGAGCGCGGAGATCTCGGAGGGTTGTGGAGCCGGAGGAGCTTACGGAGGTCGGGATGGGGTAGGCCGCAATGGGATTTAAAAACAGGGATGAGGATCTTTCGGTGGGGGAACTCCGGTGGCGATGGTAATGATGGCATGTCCGGGGAAGAGATTTTACCACCTGACTAGTCAAGCCTGAACCTGACTCCAATTGGCCCTTAATTGTCTCCGACGTGTCACTGAGCTCTGTAAACAGTTACCACAGAAACTGGTGTTAAAATGGTGCTGGAGAGTGAGTGAGTAAGTTCTGATGATAGGCCTAGTGCCTTACAGCAAGCACCATGTCAGAGTATTGAACCCGTCTGTTACCCAAACAGGCAGAAAGACGTCAAGAAATTGGCCGGTGGGCTGGCATTGGTCAATTGTCAACTAAAAAAACAGGTGTGGCATTGGGAGCGAGCAAAGGATGGGGTGGGGGGGGGAGGGGTGGGGGTGGGAAGTTTGCAGCCACATTTTAGCAGAGATGGTGGTGTAGTGGTCATGTCACTAGACTAGTAACCCAAAGTCTCAGGCCTATTCTCTGTGAGCATGGGTTCAAATCCCACCACAGCATCTGATGGAATTTAAATTCAATGAATGAAATTTGGGATGTAAAGCCAGTCTCTGTCATGGTGATTCATGAAACCATCACTGATTGTTGTAAAAACCCTATCTGATTCACTAATGCCCTCTTTAGGAAAGGAAATCTGCCCATCCTTACCTGGTCTGGCCTACATGTGAATCCAGACCCACAGCAATGTGGTTGACTCTGGCCTAGGGCAATTAGGGATGGGCAACAAATGCTGGCCTTGCCAGCAATGCCCACACCCCATGAAAGAATCAATTTTTAAAAAAGTCATATGACTAATTGACGGCCAGTGTAGATTTGAATTTAATGACCTCTACCACTTAGCAGGACAAGGGCAGCAGACACATGGGGAACACCACCACCTGAAAGTTCCCCTCCCAGTCACTCACCATCCTGACTTGGAAATATATCGGCCGTTCCTTCACTGTCGCTGGGTCAAAATCCTGGGACTCCCTCCCTAACAGCACTGGGGGTGTACCTACACCACATGGACTGCAGCGGCTCACCACCACCTTCTCAAGGGGCATTTAGGGATGGGCAGTATCCCCACGAGCGAACGAGAAAGTAATCCTATCGAAGGGCAAAGCAGGCTGGAAGGGCCGAATGGCCTACTCCTGCTCCTGTTTAGTTCCTTAAGTGCCCCAGATTGCTCAGAAAAGGATCATCCAGGAGTTGCAAGGAAAGAAGCAGAGACGATCGGTGTGGGGTGGGAACTCAGTTCAACCCAGTTCTCTGGGAAGCTGTGAACATCTGCAGAAGCTATTCCTGTACCTCATTTAGCGGCAGTGATTTAGCCTCTTAACTGACCCAGGGAGAGAGAGAGGTTCCTCAAGGCAGCAGATGTTGGCAGCTGTGAATGTTTGCTTTAGAAATAGTTTTAATTTGAAGATTAGATTGTGATACATTCCAGCCCTTAAATGGCTCATCAACAGTTTCCCCTGGCTGGCCCACATCAAAATACCAGCTGCGCAGCGACTGACCTATAATTCCCAAATCCCTTGCCATGCACTGTTTGAATTACAGCAGATATTTATCTGCACTGAACACAGCCCAGGAGGTCCTCCCCAACAGGCCCAGTCGAATATCAGGAGGTCCCTGCACAAGCCATGAAGAGAAAGCGGCCTTCCAACAGGCTTTGGACACCAGGGCGTCCCTCAACGATAAAGAGGCCTCCTGCAGGCCTTAGGGAGCGAGCGATGCAAAAGTTGGCCTCTGCCCCAGCTGAAAAGGCCTTGAAGGTAAAGAAGCCTTTCCGGACAGGCCTTGAAGCAAAGGGAGGGCCCGAACAGGCTTCAGATACCAAGGGGGCCTCACCAGATAGATTTTGAAGAGAAGGAGGCTTCTGGCTAAGTTTTGGAAGGAGGCCTCCTGACGGGCCTTGAAGCAAAGGCCTGAAAATGAGATGGATGTCAGGAGGCCACCAGACAAGTTTTGAAAACTACACCTCTGGAATGACCTTGGATAGCAGGCCTCCTTGACAAAGTAGGCCTCTGGATTAGCATTGAAGAGAAGGAGGCCTCCAGCCCAGCATTGAATACCTTGAGCCCTCTGACCAGGCTCTGTACATCAGAAGCCTCTAATGAGGCCTTGGAGCCCTTGAAGATTTGGCTGATAAACAGCCAGTAGTGACCGTGCTGTGGTATATGGGAGTGATTGCCAGTCATGTACAAGGCAGTGGATGTTGGATGATTCGAGACATATCGCTTTATTGCGAAGAGTAACTATTCCTAACACTCATTTCTATCTTCAATACTCAATAACAACAGCGACTAGCATTTATATAGCACCTTTAATGTAATAGAACATCCCAAGGCGCTTCACCAGGAGCAGTTATCAAACAAAATTTGACACTGAGCCACATGAGAAAGATAAAATACACAGGATTGTGTAAGTTTCACTGCACAGAAACAGGCCATTCAGCTCAACCAGTCCATGCTGGTATTTTTGCTCCACTTGAGCCTCCTCCCATCTTTCCTCAGCTAAATCTCTCATCCTGACCCTTCTCCCTCATATGTTTGCCTAGTCTCCCCTCAGATGTCCCTTCAAGTTCCACGTTCTCCCCACTCTCTGGGGTAAAGAAGATTCTCCTGAATTCCCCCGATTGGATTTCAAGGTGACTGTTTCATATCGACGGCCTCTAGTTCTGCTCTTCCCCACGAGAGGAAACACTGTCTCTGTGTCCTCTCGATCAAAACCTTTCCTGTCCCTCCCTGAGGTCACCCCTCAGTTTTTATTCAGGAGAAAGGGGACCCAGCCTGTTAATCCTTTCCTGATCTGAATACCCACAGGTTTCTGGTATTGTCCTTGTAAATCTTCTCTGCACCCTCTCCAGCATCTCTTTATCCTTTTTATAATATAGTGACCAGGACTGGACGCAGCATTCCAAGTGTGGTCTAACCAAGCGTCGATACAGATTTAACATAACCTCCCTACTTATCAATTCTGTCCCTCTAGAAATGAAGCTTAGTGTTTGGTTTGTTTTTTATGACCTTGCTAACCTGTGGTTTAACTTTTAGTGATTAATGTGTTTGTACTTCAAGAACTCTTTGTTCCTCCACCCCACCCGGACCGTTTCCTTCCGAGCGACAAGTGACCTCTCTCTTCCTCTCAGCAAAATGTACAACCCCACAGTTATCTGTGATCAACTTCAATTTGCCAATTATTTGCCTGTTCCACCAGTTTATTAATGTCCCACTGTAACGTGTCATCCTCCTCTCAGTAATAGATGCCACAAGGCAGTGGATGTTGGATGATTCGAGACATATCGCTTTATTGTGAAGAGTAACTATTCCTAACACTCATTTCCATCTTCAATACTCAATAACAACAGCGACTAGCATTTATATAGCACCTTTAATGTAATAAAACATCCCTAGGTGCTTCACAGGAGCAGTTATCAAACAAAATTTGACACTGAGCCACATGAGAAAGATAAAATACACAGGATTGTGTAAGTTTCACTGCACAGAAACAGGCCATTCAGCTCAACCAGTCCATGCTGGTATTTTTGCTCCACTTGAGCCTCCTCCCATCTTTCCTCAGCTAAATCTCTCATCCTGACCCTTCTCCCTCATATGTTTGCCTAGTCTCCCCTCAGATGTCCCTTCAAGTTCCACATTCTCCCAACTCTCTGGGGTAAAGAAGATTCTCCTGAATTCCAGGTTGATGATAAACATCGTCAGAAGTTTAAGGAATGTGTTAAAAGAGGGAAGTGAGGGAGACAGGTGGAGAGGTCTAGGGAGGGAATTCCAGAGCTTAGGGCTCAAGCAGCCGAAGGCCCGGCCGCCAATAGTGGAACGATTAAAATCAGGGATGCTCAAGAGGTCAGGATTGAAAGAATTCAGCTGTCTTTGAGGGTTGTGGGGGCTGGAGGAGGTTGCAGAGATAGGGAGGGGTGTAGGGGCTGGAGGAGGTTACAGAGATAGGGAGGGGTGTAGGGGCTGGAGGAGGTTACAGAGATAGGGAGGGTTGTAGGGGCTGGAGGGGGTTACAGAGATAGGGAGGGCTGTAGGAGCTGGAGGAGGTTACAGAGATAGGGAGGGGTGTTGGGGTCTGGGGGAGGTTACAGAGATAGGGAGGGGTGTAGGGGCTGGAGGAGGTTACAGAGATAGAGAGAGACCAACAAAGGACTGCAAAACTGACAAGGACAGCTCCAAAGATCTACTGGCATCACCTAACTTAAAGGATGTGACGTGCCACCATCTACAGCTGTTATGGTCCAGCAGATGGTAAATGCTGAGCTGTTCAAATCCCAGGGGGAGATTTGAAACAACAGCCACAACTGTTTTGCAATTTGAATTTTTATTTCGAAAAGCATGCCTTGAATTCAGTGTAATAAGTCCACTGAGTCTTAGATGTCTTTTTTACAAAACTAAATTAAACATTTATTAATAAATAAATAATTTTAAGTACATACATATATATTATTACAATGATAATTCCTAGTTCCCTATGATTAATCTGACTCCCAGTTACACCCCCATTAAGGCAACAGTAATGTGGTTGACTCTTAAATAGCCTAGCAAGGCACTCAGTTCTCAAGGGCAATTAGGGATAGGCAACAAATGCAGGCCCAGCCAGCGATGCCCACATCCCATGAAGGAACTTTGAGGACTGCGGTACTAATTGTAGTGAGTCGCCAGCAGTGTGTGTTGTAGAGTGGCTCAAATGTTTTTGTGGACAGTTCTCAACCGCCGAACCCATACAGAGTTCGCCCTTGGTGTTTCAGGGTATAGACCACGTCCATGGCGATAACAGCCTTGCGTTTAGCGTGTTCCATGTAGATGACCGAGTCCTGGATAATATTTTCCAAGAAGGCCTTGAGAACCTCATGAGTTTCCTCGTGAATGGGGCCGGAGGTGCGTTTATTGTCTCCACAATGAGCGAGGTGGTGAATGGCGGGTTTAGTGATTCCCTGGATATTATCTTGGAGGACTCTCCGGTGTCGTTTAGCACCCCCTTTTCCGAGACCTTTAGCACCTTTGCTTCTACCGGACATCACACCTGGAGACAAAGTCTTGTAGGGTGGCTGAGTTGTACTGTTAGTGATGGGGTTGTTCTCCAGACACTTCCTGGGTGGAAACATTAGGTTTATTTACAATATACTCAGCAGCAACTACACGTGTGCTTTCAACTCCAACTCTATCTGCACACTGAATGCTGAGGTAACCTGCACTACTCTTCCATTGGTTACTACAAATCATGTGATCACCCCAATACGTATTATTCTTAAAGGTACATTACATATAAATAAAACCATAATTACTACATTCCTCCCCCTTTAACTTGGCTATACATATTGTATTTACAAATACTTATTTTTCAAGACAACATAATATTTACACTGGGTAAGGAATTTACAAGTTCAGTCTTTCAGGTGGTTTCCTGGTACATGTGGAACGTCACAGCTCCACAACCTCAGATTCTTTGTCAGGAACCTGCTTTTCTGGAGTTGCCTGAACATCAGGTGCTTTGATGGGCACTTGCAGTTCTGTATCCTCAACTCTTAGAGGAACATCAGACATGTCAGTCCTGGTTTGAGTATCGTCAACAGGAAACCCAGACCCGGTCATGGTCACTGGTGGAACCATATCTTGGTGATTTGTCTCTCTCCTCCTTAAAAGGCCTACTTCCTTATGATAAAAACAAAAAAACTGCGGATGCTGGAAATCCAAAACAAAAACAAAAACAGAATTACCTGGAAAAACTCAGTGATGGGGTTGTTCTCCAGACACTTCCTGGGTGGAAACATTAGGTTTATTTACAATATACTCAGCAGCAACTACACGTGTGCTTTCAACTCCAACTCTATCTGCACACTGAATGCTGAGGTAACCTGCACTACTCTTCCATTGGTTACTACAAATCATGTGATCACCCCAATACGTATTATTCTTAAAGGTACATTACATATAAATAAAATTTATATTTTAAGTCCTCATGGCCCTTCGACAGAACTTGAGTTTGAGTCCAAGAAAGAGTTGAAATATAAGCTGGTTTAAGGTGTGTGTGTGGAGGGCGGACAGAGAGAGAGAGAAAGAGGTGGGGGGGTGGTGTGGTTGTAGGGACAAACAAGCAGTGACAGAAGCAGATCATCAAAAGATGTCAACAACAATAGAACACATAGGTGTTAAAGTTGGTGATATTATCTAAACGAATGTGCTAATTAAGAATGGATGGTAGGGCACTCAATGTATAGCTCTAGTGGGGGTGTTTTTTTTAAAAATGGAAATAGGTGGGAAAAGGAAAATCTTTATAATTTATTGGAAAAAAAAGGAAGGGGGAAACAGAAAGGGGGTGGGGATGGGGGAGGGAGCTCACGACCTAAAGTTGTTGAATATTGAAACCTATGTGTTCTTTTGTACTATTGTTGTTGACATCTTTTGATGATCTGCTTCTATCACTGCTTGTTTGTCCCTACAACCACACCCCCCCACCAACTCTCTCTCTCTCTCTCTCTCTCTCTCCGCCCCCCACACACACACCTTAAACCAGCTTATATTTCAACTCTTTCTTGGACTCGAACTCAAGTTCTGTCGGAGGGTCATGAGGACTCGAAACATCAACTCTTTTCTTCTCCGCCGATGCTGCCAGACCTGCTGAGTTTTTCCAGGTAATTCTACTTCCTTATGATCCAGCCTTCCACCTCCATGAGGTAAGATAGGGGTCCAGTCACCGCGTTTATTTCACCCGGTAACCACTGTGGTCCTTCCCCGAAGTCCTTCACATATATCGGTTCTCCAACGGTAAATTTCCTCTCATGACTATGCCAGCCGTGTCTATTTTTCTGGCTTCCCTGCCTCCTTCCCACCTTCCCCTCTAAATTCGGCATTATTAAGCTCAGTCTTGTCCTGAGACGGTGTTTCAATAATAACTCTGTGCGTGTGACACCTGTTGTTGTGTGAGGGGTGGTCCTGTAATGAGAAAGAAAGCGTGCTAGCTTGGTTGTCAAGGAATCACCAGTTAGCTTTTTCATGGCTGTCTTGAACGTTTGAACCGCCCTTTCAGCCAGTCCGTTTGAGGGAGGGTGGGTACGGTGGAGTTTTCACGTGAGTGATACCGTTCAGGTTGATAAACTGTTGAAACTCAGCACTCGTAAACGCTATGCTGTTATCAGAAATTACCACTTCTGGTAATCCGTGAATGGCAAAATGCTGATGTAGTTTCTCAATTGTAGCAGACGACATTGGTGACTTTGCTTTATATATGTCCAAACATTTTGAATAGACATTGACAATGAGCAGAAACATTGTTCCCAGGAAAGGTCCAGTGTAGTCAATGTGTAACCACACACAGGGCTTACCTGGCCACTCCCATGGTGGAGCTGTCACTGGCAACTTTTGCAGTTGCTGATATTACACCCAGTGCTTCAATAAATTCTCTATTTCACCATCCATCCCAGGCCACATGGATAGCCGTGTGCTATGGTCTTCATTCAGGAAATTCCTGGATAGGCACTGTGTAGTTCAATTAAAAGTGGCTCCCTTCCCTTTGGAGGAACTATCACTCGTGCCCCCCACAATAAGCTGCAATCCTGGCTGGTTATTTCTTGTCTTCTGTTGAAGTAGGGTTTCATTTCATTAGATACGGGCTCCTGTGACCAACCATGTAGCACTTGTTCTCGTACCTGAGACAGGACTGGGTCCAGACTTGTCCAGTTTCTGATCTGTTGAGCACATACTGTGAGGAATCTAAGAAATTTAACAGTAAAACAAGATCCTGTGGAACAAGGACGTGCCCAGCATTTTCTTGTAAAGACAAATGACTAAGGGCATCGGTATTTGCAATTTGATTGCCAGGACTGTGTATGAAAGTGTATTTATATGCTGCCAGAATTAAAGCCCTATTAGTATTTCTGTATCTTCTTCTTACATGCCCTCTTCTTTCTAACTCTGACTTTAATCTCGGCTTTTGTTTTGACTTCAATATTGGCCAGACTTCTCTCAGATGCCAGCTCAGCAGCTGAGCCTCCAAAAATTTCATTATCTGTCCACTCCTTGGAAAATCCTGTAACTTTTGCTTCCAAAGGCTCTTTGTCTTCATTTAGCCGATTCTTCAGCTCCTCCCTCTCTTTTTTGTATTTGTTTGCTGCCTCCTGGAAAATTGAGCATTGTTGTGTCTTCTCTGCCAGCTCATTCTTCCGTTTGTTCAGAGAGGTGCTGAATTCTTTCTGTTTCTCTTCACACTTTTCCAGAGGCACAAACTTTGACCTGAGGGAATCTTGTCGTGCATGAAAGGTCAACAGGTTTCCTTTTCCCCTTCGAAGGTTGCTCACCTCGTCCTGAACTCTGCCATCAAAGCAGGGTCTCTTTGAGTTCCTTCTGCTGTTCTGCCAGGTTTTGGGTTAAGCAAGCCTGTATTTCTTCAGCTTGTTGAGTCCTTACACACTCCTTTTTCCAAAACAGAAACACTTCCTGCTTCCTTTTGGAATCCCAGTGGCCAATCAAGGTTTATTTCCCTTAGCCAATTTCACCCTAGAAGGCTTGGTCCTCTGCCTCTCAATACCAACACTGGTAGCTTTGCCAGTTGGCTTCCCTAATGGATAGTTACTCTGCTTACACCTTTTACCTGAATGTCTTCACCTGTGTAAGTGTTTAACTTGGCTGCTGTTCATTCCAAACCGAATTGATGTTCACCATTATTTGAATATCTGAAACTACATCCCCCAATTACTGTAGTGGAAGCTCCAGTGTCTACTTCCATTTTAACATGTCTGCCATTTACTTTCACTGTGATAAGTATTGGTCCTGTCTTTCCAACTTTCAGATTAAACAACGAGTAAATATCTGAATTTGTTGTTTCAGGGTCTTCGACATTGTAGATTTCATTGGGCTTCTTCTTTAGTTTATAAGCCTGCTTGAATCTTTCCTTGCTCTGCCTCATCATAGGTCCATTTCTGTGACAATTATAGCATTTGATTTTTTTAAACTGCTGATCGCTAAAAGACTAATTGTTTCCACTTCCATTAAAACTATTCTTCGGATTCGCTGCTAAGTTATTTTTCTTTATTTATCGGCTAGTGGGGGTTGTTTCCCGCTTCTCAGCAGAGTCTCACTTTTTTGTGTTCTTTTTGGCTGAGGTTTTCCCTCTCGATGTGGAGGATGGTGCCATTTTGTGCGCCCTGTATTGCGTTTGAATCTCTCACTGCGCTGCCCATGGCCAGCGCTCTCTCTAGCACCTTCGTGAAATCCAGGTTCACTTCGGACAATAATCTTTTCTGAACAGCATCTTCTTTCACACCACATGCTAAACGATCCCTGAGCATGTTGTTCAGAGTTGTACTGAACTCACAATTTTCCCGTTAGCTGCTTCAGATTTGCCACTCCTGGGGCTAGAATTAAACCTGAACTGCTGCATCGTGACTGAGGGCTTGGGTTGAAAGTGTCCCTTCCCAAGGTCCACCAATTCATCGAAATTCTTCAAATGTGAGCGTTGGGTGTTTCGAATCCAACCATAGGTTTTGCTCCCACAAGTACTCACTGCTCTTCCCCATAATCTCATTCGCTTGAAAAAAGAACATGAGGCATTCTATGCATTGAGACCAATCATCTGTGGCTGTTTAAAAGGATAAATTCTCCCCGATTGTGGCATTTTGAGAGGGGATATCTTCTTCAATTCTAATGGAGCTTGCTACTTACAATCATTGGGCGAGGTACAGAGCAATCTTTTAAACTTGACTTCTTCTGTTCAATCCTGTTTTATGCTCATCGCCAGTTTGTCACAGGGTGTCCGAGTTGTACTATTAGCAATAGAGTTGATTTGCAGACACTTATTGGGTGGAAACATTAAGTTTGTTTACAATGTACTCAGCAGCAACTACGTGTGTGCTTTCAACACCAACTCTATCTCTGCACTACCTGCTGAGGGAACCTGCACTACTCTCCTGTTGGTTACTACAGATCATGTGATCTTTCCTAACAAATATTATTCTCAAAGGTACATTACACACTAAATAAAACCATAATTACTACAGTGTGTTATGAGTATCATCCTAGCATAGAACAGTTTGGTGGCATTACGGCTATGTTACTGAACTAGTTAATCCAGAAACCTAGGGTAATGCAAACAAGGGTTCAAATGTCACCACAGCGGCTGGTGAGATTTAAATACAGTTAATTCAATAAACCAGGTTTAAAAAGCTGGTCTCAGAGATGGTGACCACAAAACTATCATTGATTATTATAAAAACACATCACATCTGGCTTGCTAATGTCCTTTAGGGAATGTTTTCTTTATTCATACATGGGATGTGGGCATCACTGGCTAGGCCAGCATTTATTGTCCCTCCCTAACTGCCCTTGTTCAGAGGGCATTTTAGAATCAACCACATTGCTGTGTGGTCTGGAGTCACATGGAGGCCAGACCAGCTAATGCAGGTTTCCTTCCCTAAAGAGCATTAGTGAACCAGGTGGGTTTTTACAACAATTGTTCTGTGGTCATCATTAGACTTTTAAATCTAGATTTTTTTAATGAATTCAAGTTCCACTAGCTGCCATGGTGGGATTTGAACCTAGGTCTCCAGAGCATGACCCTAGGTCACAGGATTACCAGTCCAGCAATAATATCACTGTGCCACCACCTCCCCAAAACGGTTGACTCTTATCTGCGCTCTGAAATGACCTGACAGGTGAGTCGGTAAGAATCTGGCTTCAAGGGCAAATCGGCGAGGAGTATAAATTCCAGCCGTGCTCAGATCCTGAGAATGAACATATTTCTTACAACAACAAAGCGAACACTTTGGTGCAGCACTGAGGGACTGCTGCACTTTCAGAGGTGCTGCCTTTCAGCTGAACTGAGGCCCTGCCTGCCCTGTTGCTTGTGGGATCCTGCTGTGCTCTCATTGGCAGCTGCGGTTCCCTCCAAAATAAGAGTGACTGCACTTCAAAAGCTCTTCATTGGCAGCTGGGATGTCCTGAGGACATGATAGGCATTATACAAATGCAAACTATTACTTCTTTCTTGATGATGAGATTTGATTTGACGATTGGCTTGGGATCGATCTTCGCCTCCCCTCAAACAGATCAGCTTCCTTTGGAGCCAGGTCACATACGCTTTAGGAGCAGGACTAGGCCACTCAGCCCCTCGAGCCTGCTCCACCATTCAATAAGATCTTGGCTGATCTGGTTGTAACCTTCCACCTACCCCCGATAACCTTTCACCCCCTTGCTTATCAAGTACCTATCTAACTCTGCCTTAAAAATATTTAAAGACTCTGCTTCCACTGTCTTTTGAGGAAGAGAGTTCCAAAGACTCACCACCAGGGTGCAGAATGTACTCTGGGTGGGGAATTCAATGTCCATCACCAAGAGTGGCTCAGTATAGCACCACTACTGACCGAGCTGGCCAGTCCTAAAGGACATAGCGGCTAGACTGGTTCTGCAGCAGGTGGTGAGGGAACCAACAAGAGGGAAAAACATACTTGACCTCATCCTCACCAACCTGCCTGCTGCAGATGCATCTGTCCATGACAGTATCAGTAGGAGTGACCACCGCATAGTCACTGGGGAGACAAAGTCCTGCCTTCACATTGAGGATACCCTCCATCGTGTTGTGTGGCACTACCACCGTACTAAATGGGATAGATTTCAAACAGATCTAGCAACTCAAGGCTGGGCATCCATGAGGTGTTGTGGGCCATCAGCAGCAGCAGAATTGTACTCGAACACAATCTGTAACCTCACAGCCCGGCATATCCCCCACTCTACCATTACCATCAAGCCAGGGGATCAACCCTGGTTCAATGAAGAGTGCAGGAGGGCATGTCAGGAGCAGCACCAGGCACACCTAAAAATGAGGTGTCTACCTGGTGAAGCTGTAACACAGGACTACTTGTGTGCCAAACAGCATAAGCAGCAAGTGATAGACAGAGATAAGCGATCCCACAACCAACGAATAAGATCTAAGCTCTGCAGTCCTGCCACATCCAGTTGTGAATGATGGTTTTCAATTAAATAACTCGCTGGAGGAGGAGATTCCACAAATATCCCCAATCCTCAATGATGGGGGAGCCCAGCACATCAGTGCAAAAGACAGGGATGAAGCATTTGCTACAATCTTCAGATAGAAGTGCCAGGCAGATGATCCATCTCAGCCTCCTCTGGAGGTCCCCAGCATCACAGATGCCAGTCTTCAGCCAATTCGATTCACTCCATGTGATATCAAGAAACGGCTAAAGGCACTGAAAAGTTCAAAGGCTATGGGCCCTGACAATATTCCGGCAATAGTACTGAAGACTTGTGCTCCAGACCTTGCCGAGCCCCTAGCCAAGCTGTTCCAGTACAGCTACAACACTGACATCTACCCGGCTATGTGAAAAACTGCTCAGGTGTGTCCTGTACACAAAAAGCAGGACAAATCCAACCCGGCCAATTACCGCCCCATCAGTCTACTCTCCATCATCAGTAAAGTAATGGAAGGGGTCAACAACAGTGCTATCAAGCAGCACTTGCTTAGCAATAACCTGCTCACTGATCCCCAGTTTGGGTTCTGCCAGGGTCACTCAGCTCCTGACCTCATTACAGCCTTGGTTCAAACACGGACAAAAGAGCTGAACTCTCGAGGTGAGGTGAGAGTGACTGCCCTTGACATCAAGGCAGCATTTGACTGAGTGTGACATCAAGGAGTCCTAGCAAAACTGGAGTCAATGGGAATCAGGGGAAAAACTCTCCTGGTTGGAGTCATACCAAGCACAAAGGAAGATGGTTGTGGTTGTTGGAGGTCAGTCATCTCAGCTCCAGGACATCACTGCAGGAGTGCCTCAGGGTAGTGTCCTCGGCCCAGCCATCTTCAGCTGCTTCATCAATGACCTTCCTTCCATCATAAGGTCAGAAGTGGGGATGTTCGCTGACGTTTGCACAATGTTGAGCACCATTCACAACTCCTCAGATACTGAAGCAGTCCATGTCCAAATGCAGCAAGACCTGGACAATATCCAGGCTTGGGCTGACAAGTGGCAAGTAACATTCACGCCACACAAGTGTCAGGCAATGACCATCTCCAACAAGAGAGAATCCAACCATCACCCCTTGACATTCAATGGCATTAGCATCGCTGAAACACCCAATATTAACACCCTGGGAGCTACCTTTGACTAGATACTGAACTCGACTAGCCATATAAATACTGTGGCTACAAGAGCAGGTCAGAGGCTGGGAATCCTGCGGTGAGTAACTCACCTCCTGACTCCCCAAAGCCTGTCCACCATCTACAAGACACAAGTCAGGAGTGTGATGGAATACTCCCCACTTGCCTGGATGAGTGCAGCTCCCACAACACTCAAGAAGCTCAACACCATCCAGGACAAAGCAGCCCCGCTTGATTGGCACCCCATTCACAAACATTCACTCCCTCCATCACCGACGCACAGTAGCAGCAGCGTGTGTACCATCTACAAGATGTACTGCAGCAACTCACCAAGGCTCCTTAGACAGCACCTTCCAAATCCATGCCCACACCTAGAAAGATAGGGGCAGAAGATAGGTGGGAACGCCACCGCCTTGAATTTCCCATCCAAATCACTCACCATCCTGACTTGGAAATATATCGGCCGTTCCTTCACTGTCGCTGGGTCAAAATCCTGGAACTCCCTCCCTAACAGCACGGTGGGTGTACCTACACCACAGGGACTGCAGCGGCTCAAGAAGGCAGCTCACCACCACTTTCTCAAGGGGCAATTAGAGATGGGGAATAAATGCTGGGCCCGGCCAGCGACACCCACATCCTGTGAATGAATTTTTTAAAAAGAAAAAAATGTTCCTCTTCTCTGTCTTAAATGGGTGACCCCTTATTTTTAAGCAGTGACCCCTAGTTCTAGGTTCTCCCACAAGAGGGAACATCCTCTCCATATCCGCCCTGTCAAGGGCCCTCAGGATCTTATATGTTTCAGTCAAGTCGCCTCTTACTCTTCTAAACTTCAGTGGATACAGGCCTAGTCTGTTCAACCTTCCCTCACCAGTCAATCCACCCATTCCTGGTATTAGTTAGTAAACCTTCTCTGGACTGCTTCTGACGCATTTACCTGACGATAGTCGGGCTAATAGGGTTAAACATGAGGACTAGTTGCCCAGATTGGGCTTGTATTCTCTTGAGTATAAAAGATTGAGTGTTGATCCAATTGATGTGTTTAAGATGCTTAAAGGATTCGTTAGGGTCTTTAGAGCGAAAGTATTTCCCCTGGTGGGGAAGGCTGGTTGGGGGGCGGGGTGGGGGGGGGCAGTCCAGAACAAGGGAGTAGAGCCTTAAAACGAGAGCCCGGCTGTTGTCAGGAAGCACGTCTTCACACAAAAGGGAGTGGAAATCTGGAATTCTCTCCCTCAAAAAGCCGAGACAATAATTGGAGCTATCAAGAATGAGATTAATAGATTTCGGTATCAAAGGTTACAGAACCAAGGCATGTAAACGGAGATCGAGTGCACCGTCCAGGCGATGATCTCACTGGTGGGCGGAACTAGGCCTGAGGTGCTGAGCTGGCTTCTCCTGCTCCCCGTGCTGTTTCTGCTGAGTCCGGATTAACAGGGCGCCAACGAGCAGCATCTGGCCAGGAGAGAGGAGAAAACAGAAAGGAATAGCAGGTATTCATCCTGCAGGGCCTGCGAGGAATTTTAACAATAACTCAGGCTGAATCACCAGCTTGGAATGAGGCCCAGTTGCTTTGCAAATTGGCACCTTGACAAAATCCATTAAACGGGTGCCTCTCATCTGAAAGCCAGATTTTCTTTCTGCAGCCTCTGCTCCTCAGGGTATCATTCACACCGTTGGAGGGAGTAGTGGGGGGGAGGTTTGGGGGAGGGGGAGGAGGAGGCGGGGGTGTGGTGTGGTCCATCATTCTCTCGCTTCACCATCCGAGTGGCTATTTACTGCCTGAATTCCTGTTCTCACTTATGCCTGTGTCAAGCTGCGATCTGATATCATTCCACTGTCAACGTCTCATTTATCACGATGGAGAGTAAGAGAGAGTTTTTCAATATAAAAGCACAGCACAGAAGGAGGCCACTCGGCCCATTGAGTCTGCAGTGGCTATTTCAAGGAACGAGGTGGGCTTGATTGAAACCTTTAAGACCCTGAGGGCTCTTGACAGGGTGGATGTGGAGAGAGGAGGTTTCCTCTTGTGGGAGAACCTACAACCAGCGGGTCACTGTTTAAAAATAAGGGGTCACCCATTTAAGACAGAGATGAGGGGAAATGTTTTCTCTCCGAAGGTGGTGAGTCTTCGGAACTCTCTTCCTCAAAAGGTGGTGGAAGCAGAGTCTTCGAATATTTTTAAGGCAGAGCTAGATAGTCTTCATAAGCGAGGTGGTGAAAGGTTATTGGGGATAGGCGGGAACGTGGAGTTAAAATCCGATCGGCCATGATCGTATTGAATGGTGGAGCAGGCTCGAGGGGTCGAGTGGTCTAACTCCTGCTCCTAACCCGTATATTTTCAAATCCATCCACAGGATGTGGGTTTCGCTGGCTGGGCCCAGCATTTATTGCCCATCCCTAATTGCCCCTTGAGAAGGTGGTGGGTGAGCCGCCTTCTTGAGCTGCTGCAGCCCCTGTGGTGTAGGTACACCCACCGTGCTGTTAGGGAGGGAGTTCCAGGATTTTGACCCAGTGACAGTGAAGGAACGGCCGATATATTTCCAAGTCAGGATGGTGAGTGGCTCGGAGGGGAACTTCCAGGTGGTGGTGTCCCCATGTGTCTGCTGCCCTTGTCCTTCTAGATGGTAGTGGTCGTGGGTTTGGAAGGTGCTGTCTGTGTCCAATCCAGCTAGTCCCATTTTCCCCACTCTTTCCCATTACTTCTGCAACCTTTTCTCCATCGCGTATTTACCCAATTCCCTTTTGAAAGCTGCTGTTGAACGTGTTTTCACTATCCTATCAACAACCAATCAATCCTAAACACTTCCTGCTTAAAAACATTTCCTCACATTCTTGTGCCAATCACCTTAAATCTGTGCACCCGGTTTACCAACCTTTCAGCCGTTGGAAACAGTTTCCCATTATCCGTTCTATCTAAACCCTTCATGAATATAAACATCTCTATTAAATCTCCTCTTAGCCTTCTCTGATCCAAGGAGGTATCTCGTCTTTTGTGACGTCTCTGAAGGATTAATAAAAATGGTGGATTTAATCCTGCTCTCTGGCTCTATGCTATGATAAATAGATATGGCCTTGAACCCAGAGACCACAAGGTCGCACCTCTCTAGAATTCCCCATTTCTCCACCCCCCTTTTCCCTGGGATCTTCTGCCCGCAGACTCTTCCTCCTGTTGCCTGTCTTCAGGGTGGCCCTGAG